>NC_049212.1:35434323-35634323 GCF_013347855.1 Anguilla anguilla
CGTGTCGGAAGCATGGGGAACCTCAGAAAGGGGCTCCCTGGGCGCTGTGGCTACGACGACGGAGCGGCGTCCCCCACATGAGAGGAACCGCCTGACAGCCAGTGTCCGCAAACGCCCACCCCCGACCCGCCCCAACGGCTTTTATCAGATCCAGCAGAACCCTCTGCAGAGGCAGGAGCCCGTTCAGACCATCCTGTTTGGACCATCCTGTTTGGACCGTCCCATTTAGACCATTCTGTTCAGACCGTCCTGTTTAGACCGTCCCGTTCGGGCCGTCCCGTTCACAAGTGCACCGCCCGCTTCAAAAGGACTGCGGGACATGCGAAATAAGAGTTATTAAACGCTTTAGAGAAAGGGAAGCTTTGTTCTTGCACTGCCTATAAAATCTGTTACAGCCACTGCAAATGTGCAAACCCCCCACCCACCCCGCTCCCCTCCCTCCCCCCCCCCCCCCACTCCAAAAAAAATAAACAGAGTGCATAGCGACGTTAATGTGTTCTGCAAACGTGCACCGGGCTCCGTTTCATCTCCATTCTGAAATACTGCTGGGGACGCATCGGGGCTAAATATTACAGCCCTGTTCTCCCTGGAAACGAACCGCATCGTAAATAAAAAAAAAATGTTCACCCCCCTCAAACGACCCCCACCCCCCCCCCCCCACTCCCACCCCCCTGCTGAAGTCAAATATGATTTTCCACAGTAATACAGTAATACATCCAGTTGTGAGGCCAGTCGGCTGCTCGCATGTAAAATCAGAGCAAGGATCTGGTGACCGTATGCCCGGGCCTGCCGCCTCCTCGCTCTGGGGCTGTTTGGACAGGGCCCGCGGGGACGTCCAGCCCTCCCTCAGCTACTCTGCGTTTTTCTGAGGGGTTTTTTGGGAGGGGGGTGGGAGGGGGGGGGCATTTTAGGAATCAGCGTGCACCGGAGCGGAACTTCAAAAATAAATGTGCTGTTTATGGACCGGGACGAGTTCTGAGGGCCGGGGGGGGGGGGCGTGCAGGCCGGGGGGGCGGGGGGGTGTGGGGGGGCCCGGTTTCCTCTGAACATCTAAAGTCTTAATGAGGCGCCGTGGCCGATTGCTCCCCGCGCTCAAAATAAAAACACCCCCCCCCCCCCAGCGCCGAAAATCACGCCGCGAACTCCCTCAGCCGGAAGGAGCCGAGGGGAGCGGGGGGGCGATGGGGGGAGATTAGCGGTAATCCCGCGACGGGCAGAGAGGGTGGGAAAGCAAACACCGGGAGCGCTGCTCAGGTCGGATCTCGCCGCTCCCCTCACTGCCCGGGGAGCGCCTGGAACTGTCAGCCGGTCCTGTTTTTACCATCAAGAGCGTTTGGGCCCAACGTTGCTCTGGGGCCTGTTATTCTCCATCAGGAGTGTTTGGGCCCAACGTTGCTCTGGGGCCTGTTATTCTCCATCAGGAGTGTTTGGGCCCAACATTGCTCTGGGGCCTGTTATACTCCATCAGGAGTGTTTGGGCCCAACATCGCTCTGGGGCCTGTTATTCTCCACCAGGAGCGTTTGGGCCCAACATCGCTCTGGGGCCTGTTATTCTCCATAAGGAGCGTTTGGGCCCAACGTCACCCTGGGGCCTGTTATTCTGTGAGAACTTCTCTGACACACCGGCTCCCTTTGATACTTAATAGAAGAGCAAATTAGAAGTCTTTATGGTCCATTGAACTTGGTTCTTTCACAAGTATAATAACGATGAAAAAGTAAAAATAATAACGACGCGTAGTTCAAGAAACAGCACGTAAATATAACCTCAAGCACACAATGCTGCACATTGCTCATCTAGATCGGCATGTCCGCATTTTAAATTGAAACGTTAGATTCATTACTTCTTATAGATTTCCTGGCTCGTGGGACTGAAACTGCTACCCAACGGCAGCCTCTGTTCAAACTTTGAACTTCAGAAAGAGTCACTGTCCAGCCTTTTTGTAAAAGTAGGCTAGACAGCGACTCTTCCTCCTCTGAAAATTATTTAGTTTTTTTTTACGTGAACCAGAGGCTGTTTCAGATTCAGGGCATCATGAGCCAGGAAAAGGTTCATCTTCCATGTGCATTTACATTTTAGTGGATGTGGGTGGGAGGGTTGGTTTATTCATGATCAGGTTACATATGATTTGTATGGATCTCCAGCATTTCAAGGGTGGGGGTGTAGGTTCAAACCTGAAATGCCCCACACTGGCATGGAAAAAAATGGCTTTGGAATCGATCAATTCACTCCAGACAGGGGTGTGCGAGAGAAACCCTAATTGGAACCATTCCAGGGTGTAAACACAGAGGAGCCGGGTCTGAGCGAGGCCTCCCCCTTCGCCCGGGCGGAGAAGCCAACGCTAATTTAATCTTTAAACACCTTCTCCCTCGAGCGCGTCTCGGGTTTGCGAAGAAAGAACATCCGTGCGGCCCGCGGGCGAGATGGGAAATGTCACCGAGAGCGAGCGAGCAGGCGAGCGGTTGGCCTCTGTCGGCCGCGTCCCTCAGAGATCGGACGGCTCATGAAACGGTCCATTGTTGGGAGAAAACTGGGCTTCGCCTGTGAAGGAGGTTCTCAGTGGACCGGGATCAGTCTGAGTCTACGCCTGGAGCGGAGGTGTGAGAGAGAGAGGCACGCTGGGTCAGTGAAAATACTGCCACGGCTTTTCCACCGCACCCAAAGCCTTTGTGTGTGTGTGTGTGTGTGTGTGTACATGTGTGTGTATGTGTGTATGTGTGTGTGTGTGTGTGTGTGTGTGCGTGTGTATGTGTGTGTATGTGTGTGAGTGTGTGTGTGTGTGTGTGTGAGTGTGTGTGTGTGTGTGTGTGTGTGTGAGTGTGTGTGTGTGTGTGTGTGTGTGTGTGTGTGAGTGTGTGTGTGTGTGTCTTGTACCTTTGACTTTACCTTTGACCTTTGCATCCAGAGCCACCCATCGTCCTCTCATAAAATGTCATTCTTCACAGAGAAAATGTGTTTTTAAAAACACAGCTCAGATTTTTGAAGTTTTCTCAGGGAGCTCGGCTTCCATTTTTTCCCCACCGCTGTCCCGCTGTCCCCTCCCCGGTCAGCGATTCAGGTGGGGGGTGTTTGGCCCCCCTCCAGAATGTGCCAGCCTGCTGGGGGAAAGCAGCCAGCCAATCCCAGGACTCCAGCCTGGGACCAGGGCTCCTGCCGTTAGCTTCCCAGCACACCGATGCGCTGGAATATTATTTACTGTGAGGTCAGCGCTGAGGTCACACTGCACAGTTTCCATGTAAACTGTAGAAGTATTTCAGGCCCCACCCCCTCCTCCATGCCCCGCCTCCTTCCACCCATTCCTATATGCTCTTTGGAAAAATGCATTTCACAGGGAGTTGACCTTCTGGTGCCTTCCATTTGGGGTCTTACCCGGAGGTCAGTTGGGGGGTGGGGGGGGTGGGGGGGGGGCTTGGAGGGGTTCCATGATGGAAAGCTGATAAGGAAATTGAGGAAGGAAATGACGTAAAATATGGGGAGCAGTCCAGAGCTATTCTGGTTCAAACAGTGTGCTGGCAAGATGCGTAACCTATGCATAACCTAAAAGCCAAAGCATCACAGCCATGTCCCATACCATGTCCCAAAATTAAGGTCTCACAACTGATGTGGGTACATATCTCATATAACTGCTACATAGCTGTATACTGTACATTTTTTATAGCCATATTTCTATTCATAACATGACATAATTAAAATTTGTTTTATTTATTACAGTGCAAAAAAATTCCATTATTTTGAAAGAATATAATTGGAGGGGTTTGTTTTATGCTCATGGAAAATGAATCTGTCCAAGCAGATCTTTACACATATGTGCTATTGTTCACACTGTTTTCTTTAAAATAAAATTTATAACTAAACACTAAGTTCTGGAAAGCCCTGGAGTGCTGGCAGTTTTCCTGTATCATCTTTTATACACACATTTTGTATTTCCTAAAAATGTATTTCATGAGCAGTTGTTGATGACTTCATTTGGAAATGTTTATGCCTAATATATGGCTGCCATTAATAAGTTTAACAGTTATCATGAGAATATGAAGATGATGTGCTTCCAAAATTATGCACCTGTTACCATTTATTTATCACTCAGAATTGAAGAGTAACTGAATTGCCATAAACATGTTCCTTTTTAATTGAAATTGATTGCTGAAATTCAATTCAGTACCTTAAAGCTAAGGCTGTATAATTACCTCTTTTGTGTGAAAAATGGTTCATTTCCATTACCATTTTATCCTTATATATATATTTATTTTATTTTTTTACTTGGGTCAAACTCTACCACACTTCCCCAAATATGTATGATGCAGATATGCTCTGGAGCAAACTTACAGCATGACGATGACCTCACAGACTGAGGAAATGGAGGGAATAGCGGGTCATGGGGACATGACACGAGACAGGAAGAGCACTACAAGAATCACAGTCACACAGTCCTGCAGGACTCATGACTCTACATTACTCTTACTGATTTTTGTAGCAGACACCAATAAAAAGAGCGACTTAGACAGCTTACAATTTTATAACGTGCAGTCTCACAGCTGGACATTAATTATTTTGTAGCTTTCAAAATCGCGGAACAGCGGCGTCCTTTACAAGATTCGATCCAGGAAACCGCTTCTTAGATCATTTCACTAGCTGCAAAACATCTTGCGCTGTTCAAAAAAGGTCTGCCATAATGCATCAAGTTAAGAGGTGTGTGGTGGCCTAACACGAACAGCACCACCATGGCGATGTAAATATGTTTGTGTCTCCAGTAGCATGCAGAAGCCAGTGGCCCAGTGACGCACTGTCTGTGCACTCCTCTCTCTCTGCTAAGAAACTTCCTGACAAAGGGGAAATTATTCTGAGAACCAAGAGGGCAGTGGCAAATGAACAATTCTACAAGCAAAAAAGAGAGAGTCAGAAGAAAGGGAAGGCCCCAGATCTTTGTGCCACCTTTCCTTTCTTTCATCTGAGTCCCACATCGGCGTTCATTCTCCGCTCTCCAAACCCCCCCCCCCCCCAAAACAAAAAAAAAAAAACAAACAGAACCAGACCTAAGAAATACCTGCACCAAAGAGCCTGCCCTTTATCTGAATTAGCACAAAATGCACAGGCCTCTCTGTGGCCCTTAATTCATCACAGGGCGCTGAGATGGGGGGGGGGGTCCCGGGGCAGAGCGGCTTTTCTCCAGGAGGCATCCTTCAGCGTACGCCGGGGAGACGGGAGGGACTCTCTCCCAGGATCAAGGCCAGGTCGCCTTTGTCTCTCCGCTTCGGGGGTCCCGGGCACCAGCGCGTCTCCATGACATCTAATGCAAGGCCGTTTGTTCTCGTCTTTTTTGTTGTTGTTGATGTTAAAGAACCAACCCAGAACACATCTCTCTCTCTCTCTCTCTCTCTCTCTCTCTCTCTCTCTCTCTCTCTGTCTCTCTCTCTCTCTCTCTCTCACTCTCTCTCTCTCTCTCTCTCTCTCTTTAAGGCCTGTGTTTTTACTACTTTGTTTTACAGCTGGTGTTAAACAACGCGCAGGCCTGCGGTTCCTGAAGAACTACTTATTAGATAAGGAACCCGGTATAAATCACCCGGCCGGGATCTGGCAGTGAGGACCGATGACTGTGGGCGACACTCCTAATTCTTTCCGTGTGTTTGGGCGGGGGGGGGGGGGGGGGGGGGGGGGGGGCTGGGGGGTTGCCAGGGGGACAGAGAGCTATCACGTGTCCCGTCCCCAAGCCTGTCCCCTCTTTCAGTTCTCTTTACTTCTCTCTTTCTGCCCCAGATTCCTTCTAAAGAGAGGAATGTCCTGACTAACCACGGGGTTCAGCAGAACAGGAGTGCATGGAGAGAGGTGAACTCCTATATTTACTTAACTGGCATAGGCAGACAATAAAACAGCTTTTATGGGCCCCTCCCCAAGGCTTGTATCATTACTAATTAAAATGTATGTACGTACCTCAGTTGGGAAAACTTTATAAGGACATAAGAAATGGATGAATCGCTCTCTTTCTGTAAATCTGTGCATTTCATATACATATATACATTTTTGTTCACTTTTTTTATACTTTTCATGGGCCAATTATACATTATGGAAATTTGATATAAAATTAATAAGAAATTGGTACGAAAATGATTTGCATGTGTTCACATATTCCACATTACTCCCGCATTTTCTGTTGTGGGTGTTACACAACAGAAGGAAATGATTATAAATTGTGTTTTAAATCACGATATAATACAATCACAGATACTGAGAGAAGTGGGAAGTGCTGGTTTTTCACTCTTAAATCAGGCTGCCTATATTACAGTAATGAGTTTCAGACACACGGTTGGTCGGAAATACACTTTCTTTTGTTAAATCAGGAGAAGCTCATTTTATTTTACTCTGCCTCCAGCTAATTATTAGATACATCTGTCAACAAGGCAGCACTTAGATCAGCAGTAAAGCTGAAATATTGTTTTAATGATGATATGCACATCTCTATTTCCCTTAGAGAATTTCCAAAGATTACATTTTTTCCAGATTTCATGAAAAAAAAGTCATACTTGTGTAATATTTAGCATTACGTCAACTCAACCACAGAATAAGAAGGTATCTCTGCCATGCAACTGCAATTCAACAAAGTAGTTTAAAGCCTAAACCTATATGCAATATCATTTTGCAGTCTTTCCCTTTTAAATCAACACATTAAACCTGCAATAGAAGTGCTGGTATTATGTAAATACAAATGTCATTTGTTTAACTGTTTTCTGTAAAATGTTGAAAATGTATATGTGATAGAACAGAAATAGAGCAAATGGAGTTCTTTTGAACAAGCAGACATGCTCAGATCTGACTGACCGGCAAAACAAGCCAGGCTGTATGTAAGAAAAGCATAACACTTCTTTCGATATTATATTTAAATCATTTGGCTGCTTTTTCTTATTTTATAATTAATGTCTTATTTTCACATTGCATGACGAACTCCAAGCATTAGACAAACAAATATTAGCTTTTAGTCGTATAAAAATTCCGTGTCAATCAGAGTTTTCCAGTCTCTTTACCCAGGCAGAGAGCAAGCCTGACCTCTAGTGGCAGCACAAATCAATCGCAATAAAAATGTTGACTGTGCAAAGTTTGGAGCATTGTCTGTCTCAAAAGGCATTCCATTCGTATTAAAATAGGATGTTCATGCAAACACAGACTTGAAGAAGCAGTATTGCATTTAAACAGAAAGCACATTTTATACAACGTCCCTAATTTCTATCCACTAACATAAAAAAGACAGCCTGAACAGCACGTAAATGGCCCTTAAATGCACCACGTCCACGCAGTAAGACCACAGCGCAAACACACAGCGTCCATCTTGTCTCACCTTCTGCATGGCGAGAGACGTGAAAAGCGTGCTAATCGCACATAGCAACCGTGTTTTTTGACCAATGACGTTTCTGTTTCAAAAAAAAAAAAACAAAGGCTAACTGATATGTCTCGGCAGTTTCCAGGCTCGTTTAAGTCAGGAAAGTTTTTAAATATGTCAAAACCACACGTATTTCAAGCCACGGGCTCAAGAAGAAGAAACGTTTTTTTTTTTTTTTCCTGGGGAGGGAACGTGCTGGGTGCCTCAGCTGTCCCGTCTCCCCTCCAGACACGAGGCCCTTGGTTTCCATCGCCTCGCTGGAGCCCGAAGTTCCCACAGCGCTCCGCATGGATACGGACTGACGGAGTCAGCATCATTTCACAGCGATGCGATAATAGACTCCAGAGCATTTTAGGAACAGCCCCCCCTCGCAGCAGCTACATTAGACAGCGGTTGTGGGGGGGACCTTGTGAGTCTGTGGCCTCCAGAACATTCTTCAGCCAAACCGCAGATTGCAGGGGCTGTTTTTGTCAGTTCCGAAGACCCTAAACAGACCGGTTTCTGGAGAAAAACCAACAAAAGCAGAATGCTTGTAAACCAAGCATGTTCTATTTTTAGGTGAGGTGGTATTCTCGCTGCGAGTCCCTCATTGGGCTTCCTCCATAATCGTGCAACACAATCCCTGGATACTGAGCACGGGCAAACTCCAATCGTTCAAACATCAGCAGAGCCTTTTTACTCAGACCACGTCTCCTCTTAAAAACTCTAATGGTACACGCGGTCTGCTGTGCTGCTCTTCACTCTGTAATTCACAGATACTGTGCATCTGAGGGCTGCACTTTTAGCAAAGCTGGAGCAAGCAGGGATCTGAGGAAGGGGACAGCCTGCCGACTGAAGCCCTCCCCCCCTGGGCAATGCTATGATGTCACCAGCACCTGTCTCACAGCTTCAAATGTAGAACACATCACTGCATCAGGAATTGGATCTCTAGTTGGACCTACCAGCTGGGTGGCTACCAACACCCAGTTTTTTTTTCTTTTCTTACACTTCTGTGATGCAGTGTTAGTTTTCACAGGCTTGCAGTGAGATCTTTCCTATAAAATGTCACATTAATAAACCGTTAAAATATGCATGCTCATTTTTTTTTTTTTAAATATGTGGACCAAACACTGAGCATTAACATTGAAAACAGGAAGGCGTGTGTTTTAAGGTTGATCAGGGCCCATGGAGCAGAGGCAGAGTCCTTCAGCCAGCAGGAAGCTGAAGCCAGGGAACCAGGCCACGGCGGCGGCGTACAGGCTGCTGAAGGCAACGGTGGCCACGCTGATGCTCACGGTTTCCAGACAGGCAGCACAAGCAAAGCGGTCTCCTGTTGAAAGCGCAGGCTGAGATACCTCAGAACGTGTCGGCCAGCTGGGATTTCACAGCGTCACCATCCTCTCATGTGTACTGGCAAACATGTCACTTTACAACCCAGGGAGGGCCACAGCATTCGGAACACAAGCTCTGTGGACTTTTTGAGGTCCGTTCCAATTTTAAGCAGTCATTAATAACCAGTTTGTCAGGGACGCTTTGGAAAACAGCAAACTGATGTAATTAGATTCATACCACTTTCAGGGGGTTTTTTTTTTTTTTTTTTTTTTTTAAAAGGGAACTTCTTAAAAATTCATAAATCATGCACTCAAAGCAAAATCCTGACAGTATCTCTAATGGTGAATTTTCTACATACGGAAATAAGCACATTCAAAGCTGTGGGAGCCCTTTGGGTCACTGTAGACTTTAAGAGTAGAAGTACTACATGCCTGAGCTTTTAATTGGCTGAGAACTGTCCAGTCAAGGCATTCTGTTCAGAGTCTGAGGTGACCTTTGACACTGTGGAGTGTAAAACTGGGACAGGAATGATGGCTAGGACCATCGAAACTCTCACTGGGAAAAAGCAGGAAAAACATTCATAAATTAAATTAAGTCAAAAATTATGGTTTACATAAATTCTGTAATAAATAGGCCGAATTAGCTTGTGTAGTCTTAACTACAGCTCGGAATAGATCCATAATCTAGACAATGAACTTGTTTTGTTTCCTTTCTGAAGAGGCCACGAAAAACACTGAATATAAATACATCCACCCTGTTAATAATCACAGGCCTGAATCTCAATGTGATTGTAGTTTCCACCATCGCACAGCAATGGGCAATAATCCAGTTAAGCTGCGTGACAAGGGTGTGAGCAATTTACAATACAGCAGTAATGTCCCCTTGTCTGTTTTATTTCCACATGATGTTGTAGATCTGATGGCATGTTGATCAAATATTGGAACGAGTTTCTAACACAGACTATTTCTAACTATAGATTACTTTTATACAAGACTTGGTTCTACCGCGTTTTTTTGCAGTACTGTGTTATATAGGTCAGAGGTTCATTTGGCTAAAGCCACAGCCTCAAATTGATCACGATATCCTGATTCACCAGATGCAACTGACCATTGATTTACAAGCAAAGCACCCCTGCAGAGTGTGGGCGGACTTAGCTCACATCAGTCCTATCCTGGTCCAGCTCACAGAACCGTACATTTATAAGTCTGAAAAGCAATGCTGCTTTGGAGCAGTAGGGAGGAAGTGAAGAACGCCGCCCTCGAGAACGTAGCCGGTGTAGATGGACGCGGCGCAGGAGAACGAAACCATCGCCATGTCCGCCCCGGCCACGCGCCGGGTCTTCTGCCAGCCGCCCCGGTACGCGTCGGCGATGTAGGAGAAACAGCCCCCCCAGCAGGGCCCCCAAGCCGCCAAAGAGGGCGTCGACAAAACTGCCCACCATGATGAGGCTGACATTGAGCTCGAAGAAGGAGACGGCCAGGTGGGAGATGGTGTGGACCATCGAGCCCACCGGGGGGAGGAGGATGGAGATCGTGCGGCCACACTGGTCAGCGTTGGCCCACGACCAGGTCCGTGCTGAAGAGGCAGGGGATGAGGCCGCAAAGTTTGCTGTAGAGGGAGGAAAGGGAGGCTGCCCTTTCCACTTCCTGCAGAGCCAAAATGGCTGACACTTTTATGCTCATCGAACATGAACATGTTTTCAATTGCACAGAACCTAGTACACACCAGGTTTCACTTCCCCAAAACTGAGAACATCCATAAAACATAAACCACTACGGTGTAACAGGGAGCATTTCAAGTTTCAAAATGAAAAGTCAGACATGACAAATGGTCAACTCCTGCTCAAAAAGGTCGAGCTGGAAACTCCAAAATAAAATCTGATCAAATTTAATCTTAATTTTCTTGTTTAAAGTGTCCCACCCTCTAAAAAATACAAAGTCAAATAACTGACGCAATCATATCTGCGGTGCTTCAAACAAAAAAAATATTCCCTTCTGTAGCATGTATGCTTGTCCATGGTACTGTGTGTCAGACATTAGACTTACCTTTCTTTTTACAACTCCCTTTTTTTCTACCATAACCCCTTTTTTTGTAAAAACAATTTAGCTTTCCCCTTTAACCAGACTAGAGTGATTTGTCCTGTAGCCTACTTTAGAATTCAGGTTTTAAAAGTGAGAATAACACAACTATCCATGCATGCAATTAAGAATGGGTGGTATTCCACAGAGCAGGATTCAATTATCAGTTAAATATTTCAAATTGGCCTCAACTAATTTCAATCGAATGTCATCAAATCTATGTAATCAAAAACCTAGCCAGCTAACTCCCTCATCCCACTTAATGGAATGCCTCCAGCTTCATATGAATAACGACAACAAAAAAAATTGGCAGAGAGATAGAGTAGTCCAGCTGCTCTCCCATCTTTGTGTAGGGGAATGCGGGGCAAGGTCTGTGGTAAAACGTAACACGGAAGTGGTAGGCCACACAAGCCCACCGAGTGCTGAAGCCCATAGTGTGTAAAATTTGTCCTCGGCTGCACCACTCACTACCGAGTTCCAGACTGCAATGCCGGCTGGAGCGGTGTAAAGCACACTGCCATTGGACTCTGGAGCAGTGAAAACACGTTTTCTGGAGTTATGAATCACACTTCACTATCTGGAAGTCTGACAGATGAATCTGGATTTGGTGAATGCCAGGAGAACGCTACCTGCCCAAATACGTAGTGCCTACTGTAAAGATTGGCAGAGGAGGAATAATGGTCTGGGGCTGTTTTTCATGGTTTGGACTAGGCCCCTTAGTTCCAGTGAAGGGAAATCTTAATGCTACAGGCAGCTTACAACGACATTCTAGAGAGCTGTGTGCTTTCAACTTCGCAGCAACAGTTTGGGGAAGGCTCTTTCCTGTTTCAGTATTACTATGTACCCATGCACAAAGCAAAGTCCAGACCTTATCGCCCACCATCAGTGTCCGATGCTTACTAATGCAATACATACTTGAGAGAACTGTGTGCACCTTATAAGGGATTGATCGAAATAGGTTTGAAGTAACACCTCAGGCTCATTCAGCCTTTGAGTTTAGTATAACAATATAACTGCTAGTAATTCACTAACGATATATACTGCAAAAAATAAAGTGAAAAATTAATCAAGAATGAACACCCAAAGAACAGACTGAAGTAGTTTGCACGCCATGGTCATCGTCACGGGGCGAGGGGGGGGGGGGGGCGCCTATCTATCCAAGCGTGCATTGGGCGAGAGGCAGTAAAACACCATGCACTTATCGCAGGCCTAACACTTTCATGTTCAGGCGATTTTGGCCACCCGTGCTCAATTTTACTCCAAACTTAAATCGACTCACTTTAGGACCTCTCTGAAGATCGGTACGAACCGTAGGAACGCTGGGTGGATACGTCGAGTGGGTGGGACAGCTGAGTTTGTGTTATCATTGAAACCCCACGCTGAAGTTAGGGGGCGAGGACACAAAATAAGGGGGTAACGTGTTTGATATTTATTGATTTTTGGTTTTGAATTTGTTGCAAAGCATTGCACAAAGTGACTTTTTATTCACTGCGATTATATGTGATTTATGTAAGAGGGCATACAGAGCTGAATGTACTCGGACAGTGCTAAATCAATTTAGCTTACTTGCTATGCTGGCAGTAGTTCAAAGTTTGCTGATGCCGGAAGACATTGGTAGCTTGGTAGCTTACCTGATAGTTAGCTCATTTGAAAGTTTACAAACTAGCTACTTAAGAGACTCTGGAAGTATGTTAACTGATTATCGATTTACGAGACCAGCTAGCTAGCTATCAAATGACTTTATTTCGTGGAGTTTGTTAACAGATCCTTATGATAAGGGATAGCTTGCAAGCTAGCTAGCTAGTTGTAGATTATTGGTTGTAGCCTATTCGTAATTTCTCTCTGGTTATCTTTTTAGCTATAATTTGTAAACCGTAGTGACTGGTAGTGTTGATGTCGTCACTGTAAAACATTGCTCACAGGAATGATTGCATGTAAGGTAAGTTAACTTACCCATAGTTATGTTGTTACTAGCTAGACTAAATGTTGTTTTGTAATATTTGTTGCAATTAGCTGGTTAGGCGCTGTTAGTCAGTATTGAAGGAAGGTACCTAGTACTAGTAGTTGTTGCTAGTGGCATCGGAACTGAGCTAACGGTGTGTGTGTGTGTGTGTGCTGGTGCTGCGTAATCGATGACAAATGGCTTAATTAGCAAACATGCTAAGTTACCTACACTAGATAATATAGCTAACCTTTGGAAGCTGGCTGACTACGTCTCACCCTTTGTTCAGCGAGATAGCTAGACTAGGTCCTGGCGTTGGCATCATATTGTTAGCAACAGCACTGGGGAGAAGATTGTGCTCTTTGCTTGTTATTTTGTATATTCAGATGCCCAATTTGACTGTATCGGAAGAAGTTTTGTGTAAGAGCGCTCGATGGACAGCATCTGTTCTAGCTTTTTATGTAAGCAGTTAGGTAACTCAATTTATCTTAATCCTTCGTGTTCTGACAAAACCTTTCGCCACTAGTTTCACAACTATTAGACCAGGTCATTGTACAGTAGATTAGAAAGTCTGTATTTTCCAGTTGAGCACATTGACTTGCCAGTTTGTGCCAACTGCTAAATGAATGAATCATGACTGGCGGACCGCGAGAGCTTAAGTTGTGTACAGTTTGTGCTTGCGAACATTCAGCTTAATTTTGGGCACAGCTAAACTTTTCATGCACTGACAAGAGATGTTTCCCTCTCTTGATAGGCGTGACCTATTTGGTCCAGTCATCCCAGTCATCCCAGGGGGAACAGCAATGGCCTTCAGCAAAGGATATCGCATTTACCACAAACTGGACCCTCCCCGCTATAGTGTGATTGTGGAATCACGAAGCCAAGAAGAATGTCTGCTGTTTGAGTCAGGAGCCGTTGCTGTTCTGTGTAAGAAAGGAAATTAATTTGTTAAGGGCTCTCAGGAGATGAGGCAACACCAAAAAGGGCAACTTACATTCTGAAAAGTGAAGTTTCCCCAGATTGTAATACATATGATTTTCACAAGCTGTGCGTCTCTGCCACCACCCGTGTGTAGCTGCACTCGCCTTGGTGGGATTAGGCCTGTATGGCATGTAGCCTCCCTGCTGGATACACTATATTATTATATTTTGACTGTCAACTTCAGTAACTGGGTCCTGGTGTTGGGAGCGATTCCTTGCCAGGTCATGCAGGTGCTGCATTAATCTGAATCTGTGTGACCTCATCCTTGCAGATAACCTTGAGACAATAACAACAGCCGTGTCTTTCGATAATTTCTGTTCTCTGTGTGTACTTGGTTCTGTTTCCATATCAGCCTTTTGCCAGGTTGCTCTCCTCACTGGCTGAGTAGCGTCTACTCCTTTGGGTATAAAAAAAACAATTAGCCTATAGAACAGGTTTGCGGCATGTCCATTCTTAACCTTGAGATTCTGTGCCAGAATGTTCCATTACGTTGCCACGGGCAACTTGTATTGAGCTAACTGGTGTCAGTGATTTTTCTTTGTCCTGCTGTTCTTGCAGCCGCTGCAGAGAAAGGGGCTATTAAATCCACATACTCTAAAATGCTGGATGCCTACGGAATGCTGGGAGTCCTCCAGCTCAACCTTGGTGAGTTAAGAGAGTTAACTGTGTGCACAAATCATGTTGTTAAAGAGCTAAAGAAATTTCTCACACTGGCATGTGATAAGAATGCTGCGGAGTAACCGGTGGACACAATACATCCACGGCCTGATATTTTAATAAAGGGAACTCAATGGAGAACAAAGATAAAAATAGCCTACTGCATTTTAAGTTTGTTTTTCACTGAGTGACAAGACAGTGTTGGGTGCATTAGCTAGCTTGCAAGGGACAGTTACTGGCTTTTTGTTTATTCATGGACGCTGCTTCCTCTGCAGTATATTTTGGTAATGCTGGTTAGTTTTTTTTATTAATATTGTTGGACACCTGGGGCTACTTCATGGCCTTCATAGTACACCTGGGGTAGTTCATAACCTGGGGCTACTTTCAGAAACAGATTTAAAGCGTCTCTACCTGTCATTATAATTTGAGCTGTTAAGATGAAGGTCTGTGCACACAATTCCATGCGAAGTCACAGTAGCTGTCTCGCTTTTCCTCTCCTTCATCACATGGTTTTCATTAAAAAGTTGGATTGTTTTGCTGTGTGCTGTTTTTAAAATGATTCATAAGGAGTAAATCTTGTGCCACCATGTATGGGTATAAAACTGAATGCTGTGAATCTGATTTTCAAAAAAAACGTGAACTTGCATGGATCCCCTTGAAATTCAGTATTTTGCGTATTCAGTTTCAGTTTGTTGCTGTTCAGTCAGTTCAGTATTCACTGTTGCTGGTCTGAGCGAATAACCTGTCGGCCTCTGGAATGGCCAATGAGAGGCGAGCGACATGCCCCAGCAGATTGATGATATCTGTGATCAACTGCTTTTCCTGAGTGACCATACGTTCCCAAATTTAAATTTAGCTTTTCGAGAGTTGTAAGCTTTTGGAGAGTCAAATTTGAATGTGTGGCAGTTCAAAGGTTGCAAAGAGCTTGCATGTTTCAAATTCAGCTTTTTAACTGAACTGAAACTTCTATATAAGTTTTTGAAATTCAGATTTAAATCACGACATTCAGTTTTAAAATATTGCAATTTCAATTTTTAATTCAATTCTGTATAAAATTTCAAATTAGAAATACAAATTCAGTTGACTGGTGGCACAAGATTTGCACTACAGATTTTATATATTTTGTCAGCACTAGTGCCTGTGGAGCCAGAAGAGCCTTTTGCTTACCTGTGATAATTGACCTTTCCTCCCGTCCTGCAGGGGACGCTACACTCCACAGCATGGTGCTAGTGACGGGGTGCATGTCGGTGGGTAAAGTTCAGGATTCCGAGGTGTTCCGGGTGACCTCCACCGACTTTGTGTCCCTGAGGAACGACCCCTCGGACGAGGACAGGATCGCGGACGTCCGTAAGGTCCTGAATTCGGGGAACTTCTACTTCGCCTGGTCATCCAGCGGCACCAGTCTGGACCTCAGCTTGAATGCCTATCGCAGGATGAAGGAGGACACCACAGATAACCGCTTCTTCTGGTGGGTCTTTATAGCTCATATGCAGCTGTTTGGATGATGTTGCTGAAAAGGAATAAAATAATACTTAGGAACAGGTGCATGAGCGTTCACTTCTCTTCGCTATTTAGTCAGTTGATAATGAAAAATTTACCGGTGTAGATTTACCAGTGTAAGCAATGAGAATCAGCATCTACAGGACATGAAGGGTTGCATGCAAGGCTGCCCTTTTGAAAGTCCATTGTGTTATC
This sequence comes from Anguilla anguilla, assembly GCF_013347855.1. Lineage (NCBI taxonomy): Eukaryota > Metazoa > Chordata > Actinopteri > Anguilliformes > Anguillidae > Anguilla > Anguilla anguilla. Next base: position 35,450,352 of record NC_049212.1, read on the forward strand.
TGTGCAGTACCGCAGTACAGTAGATTGCAATGCAGTATGTGACTGTTGCCTTTCTGCGTTGATGACCGTTCCATTTAAAGCCAGTCCGTTCGACGAATGGATTGAGATTTTATTTGTGAAATGAAAACCGTCCGTAAAGTCCAATGAGGATTTTTAAACAAATCAGTTGAACTATCAGCTAATTTCCTGAGCTTGACTGGTTCATGAAGTTGGGACTGAGCCCAACAACCTGACGCTGACGCTGCCGCTGCCTCCTTGCGGTCGGTCGCAGGAACCAGTCGATGCAGCTGCACCTGAAGCACTACGGCGTGGACTGCGACGGCTGGCTGCTGCGGCTGATGTGCGGCGGCGTGGAGATCCGCACCGTCTACGCCGGGCACCGGCAGGCCAAGGCCTGCGTCATCTCGCGCCTCAGCTCCGAGCGGGCCGGCACGCGCTTCAACGTGCGCGGCACCAACGACGACGGCCAGGTCGCCAACTTCGTCGAGACCGAGCAGGTAGGGAGGGGCTCGTTCTTGATAGGCTGTGGTCGGGCCATTACCACAGGAAGCATGAACAGCGGAAGAAGCTCGCTAACCACTTGCTAATAATAGTTCGTTTGCATTTGTTTATTTGGCCAAAAGCTTGACTTGTATTCTCTGTCTCTTTTTAGAGGAGCGATTTATTATATTTCTTGTCAGTCCTACTCTGTATCTGAGCCTGGCTCTGTAGCATCCAGTCAGGGCCGGTGCATGCAAATAATTTTTTATTCGGCTGCTTTTATTTAATAAAAAAATATTAGTTATGTGTCACGCCGTGACCTCCCTGGTAGGGACAGAGGAGCTGGACACAGGGAGATGCGGGAATTCCGGATTACTCTGGGGTTTTATTTAAAGAGAGAGAGAGAGAGAGTTCTCCACCCATGAAAATAAACAGAAATCCTTCACCCATCACCCTCACGTGATCTGGGTAACAATAAAAAAACTAAAACAACAAGTCAAAATCAGTTAAATTAGCAATCGGAGGTTCTCAGCCCACTTCTGTGGCGACGTGCTCTCTCTCTCGCCGTCGTGGGGGATCCCCGGCCTCAGACGCCTACTGTGGAAAGAAGCACGCTTTTAAATCCTGGCCTGATTCGTAACATGATCCAGGTGTGTGCCTACTTAACCAGTAGGCGTGGTCCTCTAATTGCCCTGAATTCCCCCCGGAAAGCGAGTCCTGCCGCATTATGATTAATAGATTTGTGTACTGTTGGTGAATTTGCAGGTTATCTTCCTGGATGACAAGGTGTCGTCTTTCATTCAAATCCGCGGGTCCATACCTTTGTTCTGGGAGCAGCCAGGCATTCAGGTAAGGTCAGGCTTCCTCTTAAACCGCCCTAGGGTTTCATTACGCAATCTGACATTTTTGTGCCTTTTAGGAAGAGTGAAACCGTGCATTTCGACACACCAGAGTGGATTGAGTTAAACAAGTCTATATATCATCAGTCAATGTTGTGAAATTCCTTTACCTTTTCAGTTACGAAATTACTGATGTCAGTGTTTCATAATGCAACGGCAGTGTAATCAGTGTTTTTATTTAAATTTCTGGTTTCAATCTCCTGTAATATTTCTGAATGCGGTATTGGCTGAGGTGAGAGAGCCAGGACCCGGAATAAAATGGCCCTGTTTTTTAATGTGAGAATGTTGGTCTGGATCTTCTCCTAACAGGTTGGCTCGCACCGCGTGAAGCTGTCCCGCGGCTTTGAAGCCAACGCTCCGGCTTTTGAAAGGTAATTTCAACAAATAAATTCTACCGGCGAGCCAGCCAGGATTGGAGAGGATTAGGGTAGGTCAGGGAACAGTGGCTGCAGAAACGCTTTTTCAAGGTGACTCTTGAACAAGTGACCACTTCCAAAGGAAATGCAGTAAGCATAACACCATGGAACGATGAGAACGGACTGATCGACCTGTCTAGACTCATCTTGTACCTACAGTGTAGAGACATGCCTGGTCTTGAACCCTGTGATGGTCTCTGCCTCTACTACATGATCACTGCTTAGCCCAGTTCCTGTTAACTGTATTTCCTTTAATGTGTTCCCTTCCATATAACGAACGCACATTGCATTTCAGCTATTTAGCAGACTTACGCACAACACCGCGTCGTGTACAGCTTGTATTCTTTACATGGAATCCGTTTATACAGGCTGTATTTTATCAGAGCAGTTCAGGTAAGGACGTTGCTCAAGGGTACAACGGCAGTACCTCACCAAGAAACGGCCTACAACTCAAAGTTGCTTTCTAACCGTTGTGCCACACCACTGCCAGATCTAACAGGAAACCGTTTGCCAGATTCTTCTCAGTCTAGTGCCTTCGTCATTTGCGAATACATGTTTAAACATATCCTTCCTGTATTAAAACCACCACAACCAACCCTGCAGGGGGATATCACGTAGTGCAGCTAGTTTTCCTCTGTTCTCTAAAGCAAGAAGACAAATGCAGAGGCTGTTATCTCATTGAGACAGAAGGCCCTTGTAGGACATGGCGCGTCTGACGCAACATCACCGGGAAGTAATCGAACGTTAATGGGAGTCAACGCCCTGGGCATTTCTGTGTGTGAAGCAGCACATGCACATTTTGCCGTTAGAATAAGTGGAAGTTATTGCTCTATATGTGTGACTTGGATTGCGTTACAGGAAGTCCATGCAAATCTGTGTTGATCTGTGACTCATGGTGTGATAGGCATCGCTCCCTTCTCCTGGCACCCGCAGGGCATGCATGCAAAAAAGTATTTGATTAGCATGTTCTTCACTAAACGTGGAGGTAACAGTCTTTACTGACAATTGAAAGCAACAGAGTTCTATAACACTGACTGAAAATGCATTCCAAAAAAAAAAATCTGTTCTTCAAAGGGTTCAGTTTTTGTCTTTATCTTCCATGACCCTGTTTGTGACCTCAGCGGGCGTGTCCTTGTGTTGGGGGGTGGGCCATTTCCTCCGCCTGATCTGATTGGTGCTTCCCACAGGCACTTCAGTGAACTGAGGCGTCTCTATGGCAACCAGCTGATCGTCAACCTGCTGGGGATGAAGGAGGGGGAGCACCTGCTGACCAAAGCCTTCCAGGTGGGTGTGGCATCCGGCACCCCCATTTCTCGTTCTGTTGCCTCGACTGTCAGGCACATATCCTTAAAGTACTATGTGTGAGCATGACAAAGTAGACACTGTTCTTAGGGAGGTCCACCCACTCATAAGTTGTCAGTTACTTCCTCCAGTGAATCATAATATGGTTTGGTTTGTGGGAGGGCTTCCTGCTCACTTGTGGTAATTCCGACCTTGGCCATTGACCTGCGTCATGGCTTAAATTTGTAAGAACCAGAGAAAAGACCTCAAGATCTGTAACTTTCCCCTGGACATGGAGCATCTGGGTTTGGACGCGGGGGATGGGCACAGGGCACGGAAGCCCAGTCTGGTGGATCTGCATGAGCCACAGTCTCCCATGCCACATTTACATGTATTTTCATGTGTGTACTTTAGCCTTGTAAACAAGCCAACACGATAGCCTTCTGAGCAGGGCTGCCCAACCCTTTTCCCGGAAATCTACCGCACTGTTTTCATTTAAACCCTAATTTAGCACATCTGATTCTACTAATTAGCAGCTCAATGAGATCTCTAGCAGTTGAATGAGGTGTGCTTTCTTAGGGTTGGAGTGAAAACCTACAGGACTGCTGCCCTGCTTTTGAGCATGTAAGGCTGGCGATGCAGTGGGCAGCTGCTCATGTATAAAGCGAGCATGTGCGTCGCGTCTGTGTGTAAAGCGAGCGTGCGCTTCGCGTCTCTGTAACCGCGCTTTCCTCCACAGGGCCACCTGAAGGCCTCGGTCCACGCCGCGGCGGTGAGCATGGTGAACTTCGACTACCACCAGATGGCGCGCAGCGGGCGGGCGGAGAAGCTGCAGAGCGCGCTCAAGCCGCAGGTGGCCGGCTTCCTGGAGGACTGCGGCGTCTTCTTCTGCTCCCGAGAGGGCGGCGTGCACGGGTGAGAGGGCCGCCCGGCCTCTCCCGCTTCCCCTTCCGCTCTGAAGCGCGCGCCGGCACCTTTGGCTGAAGTCCCAGACGCCTGGTTCTCCGACACACAGCCGCAGGGCAGAACACGTCTTAACGCGGCTCATTCGCTTTTACAGTCCGAGAGCGTATGATGCTTTATTTAGTGAAGTTGTGATGTCCTTGAACACAAACAGCCCACTTCTCCTGCCTGACACACACGCACAGACACATACACACTCACTCATACACGCACAACCATACACGCACAGACATGCGCATGGACACAAACGCACATCAAAACATGTGTACTCTGCATTTCCGTGTTGTAATATTGTTCTGTTCTTCCTCTCAGACGCCAGACCGGTACCATACGCGTCAACTGTCTGGACTGTTTGGACAGAACCAACAGTGTCCAGGCCTTCATTGCCTTAGAGGTATGAGAATCATCCCGAAGGTCTGAGAATTGACTTGGGCACTTGAGTAGATGCAATATGGATTGACACCTGTGTGGGTGTCTCATCCTACATACTGAAAAGACCAGTCACGCTTTCTGCAACACATGGAAATCTTAAAGTTCATTAATGCCCTTTACCAAGTTAAAGAGGCAGTATCTTTAGTGTAATTTCAACCCTCAGTAACAATTCAGATTTATTAAATATGACAAATGGCATTTAATAGAATTTCAGACATCTTACCCCCAGCATATTTCTCCACCAGTCCCACCTGTAGGCCCTGCCCATCGCCACAGTCTCCTCTGCATAGGCTAGTTCATTAGCTTTAACCTTCTTTACTTGCTGTGCTGCTAAAGACCACAGTAGCCTGTATGCTAGGGTTTCACCACGGACCGTCTTTGCTGCCCCCTGCTGTCCAGATGGTGCCACGGCAGCTCGCTGACCTGGGGCTGATGGAGAAGTCCCAGCTGCTGGGCCGTTTCCAGGAAACCTTCCGCACCATGTGGTCCCTGAACGGGGACTCCGTCAGCAAGATCTACACCGGCACAGGAGTCCTGGAGGGGAGGGCAAAGGTCAGCGCTCTGCAGAGATTTGGAAAAACCGCAAACGTCACTTCATCCTGGAACGCTGGAGAGGCGGCCTTAGGCTGTCTTCAGACTGCAGCTAAAAATGGACAATTTTTTCCCCTTGTGTCACAGTTCGGACGTTTTTATTACAGTTAAAGAAACAAATAAGCACACAGTGTCCCATCTTTTCAGTTCCAGTTTGTGCCAAATCTGAATGTGGAAATATGTAGCCAGGCAACTTGCATGCGACTTGTGTTTGGATGCCCAAATGGTTCAGTCCATGCATTTGTTTACGACATGGGTGTACAGGGGGTGCCCTCGATCACCGGCAGGATTGTTACAGGAAGGCATACTCCCCATCCAGCTGGAGGGTGCTTAACTGCCACTAATTTTTAGCATTTATTTATTTATATATTTATTTATTTTGTTGTCGTTCCTGTGTTTCCCTGCAGGGTGGGAAGCTGAAAGATGGCGCTCGGTCGGTCACCAGAACGATCCAGAACAACTTCTTCGACAGCTCCAAGCAGGAGGCCATCGACATCCTGCGCCTGGGGAGCTCCTTGAACGGCGACCTGGCGGACAAGGCCCGAGCCTTCCTGACCACCAGCAACCTCCAGGGTGCGCAGCCGGGGGGGGGGGGGGTCCGAGCACCACGACCGGAGGGGGGGGGCAGGGTTTCCTCATGCTGGTCTTTTGGGGAAACGTGAGGTCTGGGTGGGGGTCAGTGCAGTGCAGTTCAGTTCTGGAAATGTAATGAAATGAAATTCAGGAGCTGAAAAAAAAGCCGTCGTGTTCTATCGCGGTGTTTTGTGGGAAGTGAGTCCCTTCGATTGGTTTCCCGTGCTGAAATTGAACTGACCCCCGATGGTGCTTGCTATGCTGGTGTTTCAATTATTCAATAAGGAGCTCTTCTAGGGCAGCCCATCTCAATGTCATAACATGCTGAAAAGTGTTGAGAATTGTAACTCTAAGAGCAGGTCTGACCAGCTGGTTGTGTAATATAGGCACTTTCTCACTGTGTCCTTCCTCTTGATTTTAATTTCTCTGTCTTCTTCCTCTTTCCAATGCTTACGCTGCTAGTTTTGTAGTTTATAGTGCAATCAGGTAGGCTGCATTAACTTCTGTCCAGTGCTGTGTTGTGAATTAAAAATTTTTTTTGTCCTCTCCTTTTTCATGAAATATTGAGGGTTCTCACAGTCCTTCAGAGGCCTTGAAAATATTTGAATTAAAAAACGAATGGAAAGTGATCCGATAACAATTTCTTTAATATGTACGGGAATATGCAAAAGGTACTGGCTGGCTCTTTGATAGTACATAATATAACATAATGACAAGAACAGGCCACTCACCCCTACATTGCTTACCAGTTTCCTGACTAAATTGTACTTCTGGCTCTGTTTACCTGCAGGCTAGATAGTATCTAAGACTGTGTCAAGCCTGGTCTTGAAAACCCCAGGCGCTTCTGCCTTTACTGCATGACCTGACAGGCTATTACACGCAGTGGCTACTCTTTGCATGAAAAAATGCTTCCTAAAATCTGCAGAATTTACCTTTTGCTAATTTCCATTTATGTCCTCTTGTTCTACCCGAGTTTTGTTTAAATTTATGAATTTAAAATCCTCAGTCAAATAACCCCTAAGTCTCCTTTTCCTAAACTTGAAGAAATTAAGCATCTTTAGTCTCGTTGCTTTTATCTTCATTTCAGGAATCAATTTGGTTGTCCTTTTTTGAACTTTTTCCAGAGCCTTTTTCCAGGCTAGCTCCTGATATTGCTAGCACACTGGCTAACTCCCTGATATTGCTAGCACACTGGCTAACTCCCTGATATTGCTAGCACACTGGCTAACTCCCTAATGTTGATAGCATACTGGCTAACTCCCTGATATTGATAGCATACTGGCTTACTCCCTGATATTGCTAGCACACTGGCTAACTCCCTGATATCGCTAGCATACTGGCTAACCCCCTGATATTGCTAGCATCCTGGCTTACTCCCCAATATCGCTAGCATACTGGCTAACTCCCTGATATTGCTAGCATACAGGATGTTCTCCTGTGCATTTTAACATCCTTTCAGGAGCCCTGTTTTGCAGGACTTTGACGGGTGCAGTAATAAGTAGGTGCAGTAGTTGCTGAAAATATTATGCTTAAGTTTCTATTGGATATGTCATGGAAAAATATTAATATTTTAGTGGGAACCTGCAATATTTATTAATTTTTTTATTATTTAGTGTATTTTTTTATATAGACATTTTAAGATGCATTTCCTGGGCGTTGCTCTGTTGCTGTGATTGAAGGCCCGTCTCTCCTTGTTTCAGCGTCCCCCCGGGTGCTCCTGGGAATGTGCCAGAACCATCACAGGTACACCCGGCCCAAGCAGGTGAGGGTGTGCGTGGGCACCTGGAACGTCAACGGGGGCAAGCAGATCCGCAGCGTGGACTACCGCAGGCACTCGCTGGACCTCTGGCTGCTGGACGCCCCGCGCAAGGCCGGCGTTCCGGGGTTCCAAGGCAAGGACTGCGCCTCCATTTTGTCACGCGTAGCCTGACACGCGCATATATGATTTACATTTAGAATTTCATTTTTCTAAAGTATTAAAGTAGGTTGGTGTATGAGCTCATTGCTAGCACACTGGCTAGCTCACCGATACCGATATTGCTAACACACTGGCTAGCTCTCCAATATCGCTAACACACTGGCTAGCTCCCCAATATCGCTAACACACTGGCTAGCTCTCTGATATCGCTAGCACGCTAGCATGACACGCGCATATATGATTTCCTTTAGGTGAATTTCATTTTCATAAAATATTGAAGTAGGTCAGTGTATGAGCTCGAATAAACTGATGTTGGTTCAGTATTTTTTTTCTTGTTTTTCATTCCCGCTAAAATTTGTCTCCTTTTTTTTCTCTCACCTGCACTTTTTTTCCGGATTGTTCCATAGGCAGTAAATCCAGCCCTGTAGACATCTACGCCATTGGGTTTGAGGAGATGGTGGAGCTCAACGCTGGCAACATAGTGAGCGCCAGGTGAGAGACTGCGTTCAGGCTGGTGCTTTCTGCCCTTCAGTGTGTAGAAATTGGGTAGTAACATTTCTGGCAACACTTACGTTTTATATATCATTTCTTCACAACAGTCAGATATTTATCGTTGCATGCTTATGCCTGTCACAGAATGCATTCTGTAAGTCCTCAGAACTCTGTCTAGGCGGTAAATGTTTTTGGTGTCACTGAGAGGAACATAAAAGGAAGAAAAAGGTGGAGCCTGTTGTTTCATTAAAATTGAAGACTTTGGTTTCCAGTCAGCCCTGCATTTCCAGTAGTGGGATGGTCATTTGCCAAACTTTGCTAGCTATGTTGCTAACTATCTACAGATAAACTGGCTTTGAAGTGCTTTCTCCATCTATTGACTGATTTATTGGGTTATTATATTAATGTGTGGGGTAAGGGAAGACACTGAGTACCATTAAATGGTGGATAAGTGGTGTTGTTTTCATACATCGCGTATCTGAGTTTCGCCTTGCCGTTAAAAGCGCTAATGTTTACTAGCGCTGCTCAGACTCCGCCTCCGTCTTCCTGCAGCACCACCAATCAGAAGCTGTGGGCCGCTGAGCTGCACAAGACCCTCTCCAGAGACTACAAATACGTGCTGCTGACCTCGGAGCAGCTCGTAGGGGTGTGCCTGTTCGTCTTCATCAGGCCCCAGCACGCGCCCTTCATCCGGTGCGTACGCCGAAATACCGTCTCTCGTCTCTTCCCCCCTCCCCCCCCCCCCCCCCCCAATTATTCTTCTTCGACATATTTCATTATCTTTCTGTTGAATTGAATTACGTTCTTTCCGTCTCCTGCCTCTGCCTGTCCGGAAAGTTCTTTTTGATGAATGAGTGTCGAAGGGAGCTCTGTGTGTCGCATGCCGTTAAGTAAGTGTCACTGAATATTGATCTGGGCTTGGGAATGAATTTAAGAGGGTGCATTTATGGAACTAATGGAAAAAAGAAAACTGGGGCTGGGTATTATCGGGGTGAGTTTTATCCTTCCGACGGTTTGCTGCTAAAATGTTTGTCGGTTTTTGTTGCTGGAGTGATTTAGGCTGTGAGCGAAATCCGCAGTGAGATCGGGTGCCGATTTTGGGATGTGGACTGGAAAACGCTGTGCAGTATTTGGAAACGCAGATTGGTCCAGTTTCTGAATGGGAGAATTCATCCTGTACAAATGCTGCTTAGGGCCAGGAACAGGAAATGGTGGTCAGATGGGTAAGGACGGACGCATTCTTATGACGCCTGCTGTCTTTCAGAGATATTGCCGTGGACACCGTGAAAACTGGCATGGGCGGAGCCACGGGAAACAAGGGAGGCGTGGCCATCCGCATGCTCTTCCACTCCACCAGCATCTGCTTCGTCTGCTCCCACTTCGCTGCCGGCCAATCACAGGTCAAGGAGAGGAACGATGACTACAGCGAGATCTCCCGCAAGCTCAGCTTCCCCATGGTAACTACAGCGTCGCCTGGTGTGGAAGAGGGGCTAGTGAGCCAGGCTCGCTTCCAGGATGCTGCAAGTTTGAATCCAGGGAGAGATAAAGCCATTGTACCCTTGAGCCAAGAACTTATCCTGAATTGATTCAGTAAATAGCTCTGATCATTAAGTACTTGTACTGTGTAATTTACCCTGAGTAAAACACTAACAAACAAACAGGCAAGCAAGTAAATAATCTTGTATGTTCTAATGTCTTCCTTTTTCTCCTACGTCTGTAAAATGGGTGCTTTTATAGATTATCTTTAGATGGCGTTCCATCAAACGTCTTAGTGCCAGAATGTAATGCTAAGCTCTTCCTGTTGCCAGAGGTCAGATATCTTCAGGCTGAAGGCTAAGCTGTGAAACCCTGCTACGTGCTTCTCAAAAATACACAGATCTTACCTCAGCTCATCTTGTCATTTGTATTGTCTCTGCCTGTGTGTCTGTTTGTGTGTGTGTGTTTTTGTCTGTATTTGTGTGTCTGTCTGTGTCTGTGTCTGTGTGTGCGTGTGCGTGTGTATCCTCCTCCGTCTCCAGGGCAGGCAGCTGCAGTCTCATGATTACATTTTCTGGTGCGGGGACTTCAACTACCGCATCAACCTGAGCGGGGAGGAGGTGAAGGAGCTGGTGAAGCAGCAGAACTGGGAGGTGCTGACCGCCATGGACCAGCTGCTGGAGCAGAAGGAGGCGGGAAGCGTAAGAGTTTTGCCCCTCCCCCTCTCTACCGCCAACACACACCTGCTCCTACCCTGTAACCGTACCTCCTACTCTCTACCGCCAACACACACCTGCTCCTACCCTGTAACCGTACCGCCCCCTCTCTACCGCCAACACACACCTGCTCCTACCCTGTAACCGTACCTCCTACTCTGTACCGCCAAAACACACCTGCTCTTACCCTGTAACCGTACCTCCTACTCTCTACCGCCAACACACACCTGCTCCTACCCTGTAACCGTACCTCCCGCTCTTTACCGCAGAACACACCTGCTCCTACCCTGTAACCGTACCTCCTACTCTCTACCGCCAACACACACCTGCTCCTACCCTGTAACCGTACCTCCTACTCTGTACCGCCAAAACACCCGCTCTTTACCGCCAACACACACCTGCTCCTACCCTGTAACCGTACCGCCCGCTCTTTACCGCCAAAACACACCTGCTCTTACCCTGCGACCGTACCTCCCCCTCTCTACCGCCAACACACACCTGCTCCTACCCTGTAACCGTACCGCCCGCTCTTTACCGCCAACACACACCTGCTCCTACCCTGTAACCGTACCTCCCCCTCTCTACCGCCAACACACACCTGCTCCTACCCTGTAACCGTACCTCCCCCTCTCTACCGCCAACACACACCTGCTCCTACCCTGTAACCGTACCTCCTACTCTGTACCGCCAACACACACCTGCTCCTACCCTGTAACCGTACCTCCTACTCTGTACCGCCAACACACACCTGCTCCTACCCTGTAACCGTACCTCCTACTCTCTACCGCCAACACACACCTGCTCCTACCCTGTAACCGTACCTCCTACTCTCTACCGCCAAAACACACCTGCTCCTACCCTGTAACCGTACCTCCTACTCTGTACCGCCAACACACACCTGCTCCTACCCTGTAACCGTACCTCCTACTCTGTACCGCCAACACACACCTGCTCCTACCCTGTAACCGTACCTCCTACTCTGTACCGCCAACACACACCTGCTCCTACCCTGTAACCGTACCTCCTACTCTCTACCGCCAACACACACCTGCTCCTACCCTGTAACCGTACCTCCTACTCTCTACCGCCAACACACACCTGCTCCTACCCTGTAACCGTACCGCCCCCTCTCTACCGCCAACACACACCTGCTCCTACCCTGTAACCGTACCGCCTACTCTCTACCGCCAACACACACCTGCTCCTACCCTGTAACCGTACCGCCTACTCTCTACCGCCAACACACACCTGCTCCTACCCTGTAACCGTACCGCCTACTCTCTACCGCCAACACACACCTGCTCCTACCCTGTAACCGTACCTCCTACTCTCTACCGCCAAAACACACCTGCTCCTACCCTGTAGCCGTACCTCCTACTCTCTACCGCCAAAACACACCTGCTCCTACCCTGTAACCGTACCTCCTACTCTCTACCGCCAACACACACCTGCTCCTACCCTGTAACCGTACCTCCTACTCTCTACCGCCAACACACACCTGCTCTTACCCTGCGACCATCCCTCCCTCTCTCTACCGCCAACACACACCTGCTCCTACCCTGTAACCGTACCTCCCCCTCTCTACCGCCAACACACACCTGCTCCTACCCTGTAACTGTACCTCCCCCTCTCTACCGCCAACACACACCTGCTCCTACCCTGTAACTGTACCTCCCCTTCTCTACCGCCAACACACACCTGCTCCTACCCTGTAACCGTACCTCCCCCTCTCTACCGCCAACACACACCTGCTCCTACCCTGTAACTGTACCTCCCCCTCTCTACCGCCAACACACACCTGCTCCTACCCTGTAACTGTACCTCCCCTTCTCTACCGCCAACACACACCTGCTCCTACCCTGTAACCGTACCTCCCCCTCTCTACCGCCAACACACACCTGCTCCTACCCTGTAACCGTACCGCCTACTCTCTACCGCCAACACACACCTGCTCCTACCCTGTAACCGTACCGCCCCCTCTCTACCGCCAACACACACCTGCTCCTACCCTGTAACCGTACCGCCTACTCTCTACCGCCAACACACACCTGCTCCTACCCTGTAACCGTACCGCCCCCTCTCTACCGCCAACACACACCTGCTCCTACCCTGTAACTGTACCTCCCCCTCTCTACCGCCAACACACACCTGCTCCTACCCTGTAACTGTACCTCCCCCTCTCTACCGCCAACACACACCTGCTCCTACCCTGTAACTGTACCTCCCCCTCTCTACCGCCAACACACACCTGCTCCTACCCTGTAACCGTACCTCCCCCTCTCTACCGCCAACACACACCTGCTCCTACCCTGTAACCGTACCTCCTACTCTCTACCGCCAGCACACACCTGCTCCTACCCTGTAACCGTACCTCCTACTCTCTACCGCCAGCACACACCTGCTCCTACCCTGTAACCGTACCTCCTACTCTCTACCGCCAACACACACCTGCTCCTACCCTGTAACCGTACCTCCTACTCTCTACCGCCAGCACACACCTGCTCCTACCCTGTAACCGTACCTCCTACTCTGTACCGCCAACACACACCTGCTCTTACCCTGCGACCATCCCTCCCTCTCTCTACCGCCAACACACACCTGCTCCTACCCTGTAACCGTACCGCCCGCTCTTTACCGCCAAAACACCCGCTCTTTACCGCCAAAACACACCTGCTCTTACACTACGACCATCCCACCTGCTCTGCACCACCAAAATATACCTGCTCTTACCCTACGACCATCCCACCTGCTCTGCACCACCAAAATATACCTGCTCTTACCCTACGACCATCCCACCTGCTCTGCACCACCAAAATATACCTGCTCTTACCCTACGACCATCCCACCTGCTCTGCACCACCAAAATATACCTGCTCTTACCCTACGACCATCCCTCCCTCTCTTTACCGCCATACACACCTGCCCTTAGCCTACGACTGCCCTGCTCTCATAGTTTTCTCATCTCCCTGTTCTCAGATATTCAAAGGTTATATTGAGGGACCGATAGATTTCGCGCCCACCTACAAGTACGACTTCATGTCAGACGTGTACGACACCAGTGAGAAGTGTCGCGTCCCCGCGTGGACTGACCGCGTGCTCTGGAAGAGAACCCAGTGGAACTTCGAGAACTCCGGTAAGGGGCTCCTCGCAAACTAGCGTACGCTGTCTTAGCTCTGGCTAACGGTGTGTACTGCGTCATTACTGTGGCTAACGGTGTGTACTGCGTCGTTACTGTGGCTAACGGTGTGTACTGCGTCATTACTCTGGGTAACGGTGTGTACTGCGTCACTACTGTGGCTAACGGTGTGTACTGCGTCGTTACTGTGGCTAACGGTGTGTACTGCGTCATTACTGTGGCTAACGGTGTGTACTGCGTCATTACTCTGGCTAACGGTGTGTACTGCGTCATTACTGTGGCAAACGGTGTGTACTGCGTCATCACTGTGGCTAACGGTGTGTACTGCATCATTACTCTGGCTAACGGTGTGTACTGCGTCATTACTGTGGCTAACGGTGTGTACTGCGTCATTGCTGTGGCTAACGGTGTGTACTGCGTTGTTACTCTGGGTAACGGTGTGTACTGCGTCATTACTGTGGCTAACGGTGTGTACTGTGTCATTACTCTGGCTAACGGTGTGTACTGCGTCATTACTGTGGCTAACGGTGTGTACTGCGTCATTACTGTGGCTAACGGTGTGTACTGCGTCATCACTGTGGCTAACGGTGTGTACTGCGTCATTGCTGTGGCTAACGGTGTGTACTGCGTCACTACTGTGGCTAACGGTGTGTACTGCGTCAGTACTGTGGCTAACGGTGTGTACTGCGTCATTACTGTGGCTAACGGTGTGTACTGCGTCATTACTCTGGCTAACGGTGTGTACTGCGTCATTACTGTGGCTAACGGTGTGTACTGCGTCATTACTGTGGCTAACGGTGTGTACTGCGTCATTGCTGTGGCTAACGGTGTGTACTGCGTCATTACTCTGGCTAACGGTGTGTACTGCGTCATTACTCTGGCTAACGGTGTGTACTGCGTCATTGCTGTGGCTAACGGTGTGTACTGCGTCATTACTCTGGCTAACGGTGTGTACTGCGTCATTGCTGTGGCTAACGGTGTGTACTGCGTCATTACTCTGGCTAACGGTGTGTACTGCGTCACTACTGTGGCTAACGGTGTGTACTGCGTCAGTACTGTGGCTAACGGTGTGTACTGCGTCATTACTGTGGCTAACGGTGTGTACTGCGTCATTACTCTGGCTAACGGTGTGTACTGCGTCATTACTGTGGCTAACGGTGTGTACTGCGTCATTACTGTGGCTAACGGTGTGTACTGCGTCATTGCTGTGGCTAACGGTGTGTACTGCGTCATTACTCTGGCTAACGGTGTGTACTGCGTCATTGCTGTGGCTAACGGTGTGTACTGCGTCATTACTCTGGCTAACGGTGTGTACTGCGTCATTGCTGTGGCTAACGGTGTGTACTGCGTCATTACTGTGGCTAACGGTGTGTACTGCGTTATTACTCTGGCTAACAGTGTGTACTGCGTCATTACTGTGGCTAACGGTGTGTACTGCGTCATTACTCTGGCTAACAGTGTGTACTGCGTCGTTACTCTGGCTAACGGTGTGTACTGCGTAATGTCCCTAATTCACCCTTCGCTCAGCGAATGCGTTTGTGTGTCTCGCAGTTGAAGAGGTGAATCTGGTGAATACGGCTCAACATGGCGGGAGTCCTGGGACTCTCCTGTACTACGGCCGAGCGGAAATCAAGACCTCCGACCACAGGTTTGAGAATAGATCAGTTACTGCGGTGATTCTGTATAGCTGTGTCTCAGATGTTTTTAACAATAAAGATGATGACGTATCCATACTTGGTTGGATCGCCTCCAGCGCTGTGTGTATTTGAGCTGTCTTCGCCCAGATGCGCTCGGGGTCTTGGGATTCGCGGTGCGAGTTCTCCTTCTCCGTTCCTCCCCAGGCCGGTGGTGGCCATCATGGACGTGGACGTGCTGGAGGTGGACCCCGAGGCCCGGCGGCGGGTGTACGAGGAGGTGATCGCGGCCCAGGGCCCGCCGGACGGGACCGTGCTGGTGTCGGTCTGCGACTCCCGCGAGGGGGGCGACTTCGACGACGCCCTGGTCGACCACCTGCTCGGCGAGTTCGAGGCGTTCGGGGAGGTCGTCCTCGTCAGGCGAGTTCCCTTCTGGCAGTTAGAGCTGTGGGCTCTGACTGCTTAACTGCTCATTTTAACAACTAAGCAAACGGATTAAAAACTGCTATCTTAATAGTTTCTAATCTGTTTCGTTAATTATTATTGTGGCAGTTTTTGACATCAATTCTGCAAGCTTTTTTCCATCAGGCATTTCAGGCTGCTGGAGGGCCAGAGTGTCTGCTGGTTTTTGTGGCTTTCCTGTGTTCAGAAGTCCATTAAGACTTTGGAGGCAAAGTGTGAGCACTCCGTAGCCAGTAAATGTTTTAAAGAATACACTTAAGTGGTGAAATGCTCCAAAGTCCAACGGACGCGGTGATGCTCCTGAACTCAAAAACACTGCAAAAACCAAAAAATGCGTCAATTTCTGTTACTTATTTGCTAAATAAGACAAAAAGATTGCCAGTGAGGTGAGACAGTTTGAGACATGTCAAGATTTGCGAATGCGGTTAAGACAATTTCGCTTGTCAAACAAAGCGTGACTTAAACAAGCTAGTATTTTCAGCTTGAGAGAAGAAAATAAGAATTGAAATCTCATGACAAGACTAGGACACTTATTAAGTCAAGCTGAGACCTGTTGAGTTGAGTCCTTTTTTTGTGCAGTGTTGGCGCTTGAGGTCCCTCCTCCACACGGGTCAGTCTGCAGGATACGCAGGGCTTACTGATCTCCAGTGTAACTCTTTGGTCTTTTCGTGGAACCTCACAGGTTTGTGGAGGAGAAGATGTCGGTGACGTTTCTGGAAGGTTACTCTGCTCTGGACGCCCTGTCGCTGAGTGGCACCACGGTAAGCATCGACCCCCTAGCCAGGAATGACCTGACGTTAGGGTGAGTAAGAGAGGATGTGTAAAATGAACCAACTGAGGTACAAACAAAGGGAAATAAATTTAAAAATGAGGTTGGTAGAAGCAGTCGTTGTAAGGCAGAGTGAGGTTCACATGGGTTTTTATTTGGAGGTCTGCTTGCGTAAACAGTTCTGATGGTCAAAGGCAATGCAAAACTGGGTGAATTGTTTAAAATGGGTTTTTAATGGAATGAGTGAAACGGTGGAGAGGGAGGACTGATGCCTCTCTCTCTCTCTCTCTCTCTCGCAGATCCAGGGGAAGACCGTCCTGGTCCAGCTGAAGAGCCCGCGCTGGATGCAGAGCCTGGAGCAGGAGACGAGCGCCGACAGCGTCTGCGGGGAGGTCCCGTCCCCCTGCGGCTCCGCCCTGCTGGCCGAGGACACGCACCTGGGGGTGGAGTACGAGGAGGAGGGTACGGAATGACCCCCGCGAGGGGGGGGGGACTGGGCGGGACGCAGACTGATGAAAACATTCTGGAAACTGGAAACTGAAATTCAGCTGCCGCTGCCTCTCCAGTCTGTCACGACGAGTTTAGCTTGTTTTTTTTTTATTCTTTTAAGGGGTAGACTGCAGAACATAAACAGTGAAAAAACCATCAAAGAAAACAAAAAATGACATTGATTTCTTAGTGTCTTGGTGCCTGTATTGATGACACAGGAGAGCTTGTATCATTCCTTGCAGTGGAGAGCAAAGATAACGTGATACTTTGCCGTAACTTTTTTGTGATTATTAGGAATTACATTTCAGCTGATCCTGCGCTTCAGCGTGACACTGATCCAGTAGGACTGTCCCCTGTTTGGAGCTCACTGGTCCCTGGGGGATTTCATGTGCTTGTGGTTGCAGATGATGAGGATGATGACGCTGTTGAGGAAGAGGAGTTTCTGCCCTCGACCCTGCAGCCCGGCCTGGGGAGGGGTCCCGGGACGTCCCCCGCTCCCTCGCCCCGGAGCAGTCCCTGCCCCTCCCCCACTCAGGACGACCCGGCCCCCACCACCTGGTACATCCCAACACCCTACTCCTCCTCAGGACCTCCTCAAGGTGACATACTGTTTTACTTTGACAAATGATCACAGTGATATTTGTGAACTTATTTCACTCCTGTAATGCTATTGTACGTGTTTTAAATTCATAATTCTAGCAGGATATTGGTGCAGTATATTTTTAGCTGTGAGACACATAAATAAATATGAAAATTCTCTTTCCAGTGGAAAATTAGACCTCTAGTGTCAGACAACCGAACCTCTTGTATTCTGTGGCTTTTTTTTCAGACCGGCCTGTGGACCTCCATTCCGTCAGCACCACCTGTGCTGAGAAGATGGAGCCCAAACGACCCCCTCCCCCTCGCCCCAGCGCGCCCCCCGCCCGCCCAGCGCCCCCCCAAAGGCCCCCGCCACCCTCAGGTACGCCGCTGGGGCGAATAGCTTTTGCTTCCTGGCTTTTTACTTCATCCCTGTGGACATACTCCTCTCAGGCACAGTGCAGATCAGCTCAGCCAGGACGTACAGGACCCTGTCCTGTAACAGGACTATAACAGGTCCTGGAGCAGCCTGGTGGAGCAGTGGTTAGCTCTGCTGCCCCGCCCGGAGGAGGGTCTGGAGGCCTTGGTCCCGGTCGGCCTGGATCCTCTCTGCGTGGAACTTGCCGTGTTTGCGTGGGGGTTTCCTCTGGGTGCTCCGGTTTTCCCCCCACAGTCCAAAGACGTGTTGCCCAGGGTCTACAGATTGACAATAAGCCTTCTGGCACATTTACAGAAGTGTTTATTTACATTAGTGTGCATTGCCCCTGTTAAACTAAAATAAATTTAAATTCTGACAAATCACCTGAAACACTGACAAGTCCCTTCAAGCTCAGAGTCAGACTCTGTGATGTAACACTGCTACCACAGTCAGTTCAGTTTAGTTACCTGTGTAAGCAACACATGGAACACCTTGAGCTAACAGCTAACGCAACGTAATATTGGCGGCCTTTGCAACTATGAAGAAGAATGAAGCTTATTGGCTGACCGAGTCAATCAAGCCTTTCACATGCAGGAACTGGAATGAGTGAAGCTAACCGTTGCCGCGGCGACCCTAAGACTTCATGTCACTTGTGGTTACGCTCAGCTGCTTGAAGGCATTGACTTGAATTTGCAGTGAATGGAATGTGTGGATCACCAGACAATGGCACTACATTTTGAAAAAGGACCCTGCCCCAAGGAGGCTGGTGTGTGTGTGTGTGTGTGTGTGTGTGTGTGTGTGTGTGTGTGTGTACCTACCCAGCTAACGGCCTGTTCAGTCCCAGCTCATACGAGACTCCATCTGCATGCTCCTGATAAGAGACCTCACGCTGTTTATCTGAACCCTAGAGTGCTGCTGTTTGGAATGGGCGCTGTCCTGCATTCAGGAGCGGGTAAATGGGCGTTCTCTCTTTGTTCTGTTTCAGGCCGGGGGCAGCCTGCTGCAGGGCCTGGTCCCAAAGCAGCACCCAGATTGGTGAGTAGCCAGCTGCACAAGCAAAGTGTTTGGGTTGGTAGGGCATCTCCAATACGGTCAGGGCAGTGGAGTTCAGTGCGTATTGGCCTGACTGAAGTCCAGGTAAACCACAGCCTGGAAATATACTGTGGATGCTTGTTTCTGTTATTCTTGTAGAAGTGAAAGTTCAGTGAACGTGTGTGTGTGTCCGTGCTCCTGTAGAACCTTCCTCCACTGCTTGGACCCACGAGGCCATCAGGCCACCCTGGGGCCCCTAGACCTGCCCCTGAGGTTCATCCAGGGGCTCCTCAAGTCCTCCCAGAACCCCAAACCGCTCCAGCAGGGCCTCCACTGGGTGAGTTCACGTTTATACCCGGCTGTTCCCCTATTCCTCCACTCTCGTGTCTTTTCCTAATCCTGTGTAACTGTACACGTCTTTGATTCCACGCTGTCCACGTAGGCCTTGTGTGTACTGTAAACTGAGCCTCTGAGATGCCTAACACTTTGATGTTTCTGCTGGCAGAGCTGCCCTTGCTTCCTGAGCCTCTGATGCCTCAACGAGCATCTCCCCTGCAGCCTCAGCTGGCCATGCCTCCTGTTAAGCCCGCCCCCGACCCCATTCCCCCGCCCCCATCGAGACCCCTCCAAGATCCTAAACTCACACCCCCACCAAGACCCCTCCAAGATCCTATACTCCCGCCCCCTCCAAGACCCCTCCAAGATCCTAAACTCACACCCCCACCCCGACCCCTCCAGGATCCTATACTCCCACCCCCACCCCGACCCCTCCAAGACCCTATACTCCCGCCCCCGCCCCGACCCCTCCCAGACCCCCTGCTCCCGGCGCCTCTGGTTCCCCTCCTGGCCCAGTCAGCCCCCACCCTGCAGTCGGCGTCTCTTCCGGCTGCCTCCGTCCACACCTCGCTGACCCTGCCCGCACGCAGCCGCCCCTCCTACACCCCGCCCCCCGAGCCCACCACCACCACGTCCCAGGTGAGTTTCACCTGCCCGCACACACCAACAGGTTCTGCAGTCTCACACACACTGTACATTTCAGTGGTGATCAGACACTGTACTGCTTCTATAGATTTGCTAAAATTAGGCCCAGAACTAATCTTATAAGTATATTTAAACACTATTTTTATAGTAATGGTAATATTTCATATCTGTCCACACTTGCCTGTGATTTCTATTACTCCAGTGTTTTCAGAGCCCTTGGGTGAGTTTTCTTCCCTCTCTTTCTCTCTCTCTCTCTCTCTCTCTCTCTCAAAAGCAGGAGCAATTCTGTGGGTAGCAGGTATTTAAGACCATTTTAGCCTCGGTGTTACCTCCTGCTGTACAGTGTCCTCAGTTTCAGTTAATGGCATGTTCTCTCACTGAAGTAACCCGTTCTCTCACCAGTACGTTAGCTAACGGTTTCCCTCCTTTTTTACCGTAATTGATTTCTATTGTTGTTGGCTTGGTTTATCATGCATCAGGGAGCATTATTTTAATACATCCTACCCTTCCATGAGCTTTTATGTTCATTGGCTTCTGTGTTTTCCAGTTAACACTCTTGTTGCGAACATGACGCTTTCCAGTTCAGACTCCAGACGCAGTTATTGCTACCTGAAATGTCCGTCTTTCAGTACGTTTAGCAGCATACGTTGACCTAAAACCTTGTATGTTCATTGTACAGGGGTGCACTCATAAAAAGGGCCAAATGTTTCTTATGCTCAAGTAAACTCCTGAGTGCCAAGAGTAAGTGGTGCAAACCCACTGTCAGTGTGCGCTTGGGAAAACTAGTGTTTATAATTACGCTTATAAATGTGACCAGCAGGGGGCACACTGTCTTCTTGGCCAAGAAGTTAATGAGTTTACAGTGGAGACACAGAGCATTAATACCCAGAATTCTTCCACCACAGACCAATGGGATGATCAGAAGCCAGAGTGATGCCCAGTTTAGAGGCAACCCCTTGGACACGTTTTCCACTGCCTGGCTCAACACCCAATCCCTGACCAGAAGCTCATCGCTAAGGCCCACCCACAGCCCTACGCTGGAGGTCCTCCCCGCCTCCCGGTCCCTAAACTCCACCCCGCCGTCCTCCGTCCCGGGCCTGCCTGGGGCCCCGGAGCCCGGCTGGCCCTACCAGCTGGAGCCCCCCATGCCCCCCCGCAGCCATTCCCAGGAGGCCCTGCGCACCTCGCCCAACCCCTTCCTGGCCAGCCAGCCAATCGGCATCAACCCTTTCACCAGCCAGCCCACAGTCGCCAGACAACGCTCCCTCACGCCCGACTTCGGCGCACAGCAGCGGGCTGCGCTCCCCGCGCCCCTCCTCCAGCCAACGTTCGGGCAGGGAGCGTCCTCATTGGCTGCCCCGCTGGCGCCCGCCCCTGCCCCGGCCACGCGAGTCCAGCAGTGGGTGACGTTCGACGACGACTTCCCCGCGCCCGGGAAGACCCTGGCGACCCTGCCCCCGCCCCCGCCTAGCACCGCCCCCAGGGCCAGCCCCACTCCTGCGCAAACACAGACCCTCTTCCCCAGCTCTGGGCTTGACTCCGCCCTCGACTGGGGAGCTCCGCCCACCTCAGCGTTCCCAGGAGCCCTGCCTCCGATTCCAGCGAGGGCGAACTCGGGAAGCCCTCAGGGACCACTGAGGCCAAGCAACAGCTTTTCCTCCAAGGAGTTCACAGAGAGATAGTTTTTTTTTTCTATGTAAAGGTATAGGATGTATCTCTGTATAAATACAACCATAAAATTGGCACATAATCTTGCATCCAATCAGGAATCAGAATCCAGTTTCCTTGATGGATCAGAAATGGTTGATCAAGGTTGTAGCATGGAATTGACATATGCGTTTGTTACGTTGGTTACTGACACTCTAAAGGTCCTTTTTTTTGTTCGTTTCTGTAAACTCCATATTTTATGCGAGATGTCATAAGACAAATTACATTTCAAATAGGTTTCTTTTAATTGACTTGCGTAGCTCTCGTCTAGTAATTTACTCACCATTTTTGATGCAATTAATTCACATAGGAACCACGTCCTTACCTATATCTACTGTAAGTCTATATATATGTTGTTTTTATTATTTTAAAAAGATTTTTGGAACCAATTCATATCCCCCTTCTCACATTTTGGAATGACCAGGCATATGAAGGCACGTGCCTTTCCTGCAGCATATCGGTCTGGAAAAGCGCAGGAGGGCGCTGGTCTCCTCTGAGCCCAGAGCTGCCAGCTTCACTCCACACAGTCCACTAGCTGTGCCTCGAGGTCGCTGGGCCATTGGGCCATGCTTCATGGCCGCAGGTTCTCAGTCCACCACAGGGGGCGCTGTAGCGCAGTCAAACAGGGATCGCCCCCCTCCCGCCTACTGAAACCCGGTGTCCGTTAATGACGCTCCAGCCCGATTACGTGGCGCCCTGCAGGGCCCTGGGCCGCATCCGACACGGTCGTTATTCCCCGCACTGAGAACCTGGTCTTTACCCGGGCAAGTCCCCGGGCAGCCCTCCGCACCTTTTAAGTGATCTATCTATGCATACGCGTTTATACAACTGTGTGAGAATTAAGTGCAATATGTGTTTGTATGGCCGTGTGCAGTCGCTCCATGCTGTGTGTTTATCCGAAGTGTACTCTGTGCCTAAATATCGTCTGCCCTTTCAGCATCAGTACGCCTGAGCTGTGTTTAACGCAGTCTGTAGAAACGCAGGCTTTGCAACGACTGCAAGCTCCGGCTAGAATTTGTGACAGAAGCCCAGCGGTTTTTCATTCTCTGCAATTGGACAGAGGATTAAAGGATTGTCATTGGCTGGTGAATGACCATTAGGGTATGAAGACGTGTTTAGACGTATGCATTTTTGTTTTGTTGTCATCTTGCATTCGTCTTTAACCGATTAACTGTGTCACACAGAGACGTTTGCTCTTGCCGTGCTGACCTGACGTCATCAAGCCAAAAAAATCTCAGGGTCCTCACCCCCACCTCCACCCACCCCCTCCCCCAAACTTTTGAATTATCACACACATTTTCAGTCAGCATTACATCATTTACACCTCAAGTAAGAAAGCACTGCAGCAAAAAAAAAATGCATTTGTTGCACTTACCCGTGAAACAGGCTATTTTCCACTCCACAAATCACAAAGTACTACAAGGGACCTATCTCCCACTGGAAAACGAGCTTATTGCTTGTATATGACAGCTGGTACACTGTGGGGACCCCGCCATGTTTTTGGGGAGAACAGGTGAATCGGCAAACCCAACAAACCCATGCCTTTCTCTGGCAGGACAATGCTGCTTACAGAATCCATGCCAGGCACTGCCAGGGCCTGGAGCTGTATTGTCTAGGACCAGGGGGTCCAGCCTGTACTGACATCACTACAGAGCGCCTTCCCTCTCAGCCAGCTGCGAGCCCTTCAGAATTCCTATCAGTCACCTTTCGCCCTAAAACACTATTTAAGAACACTTTTAACGGCCCTGGTTGCAGCAGGCTCCGCCCATCCTGTCGGGAGAGGCCCCGCGAGCGCGCGCTCTCCTCAGGAGCGCTAGCCGCTGCTTCTTATCTCACCGCGGTTCGCTGACCGGGCTCACAGGGGCACGAGCTGCTGGAAGAGACCCTTCATGTGCAGTTTAACAGGTGGACTCGCCGGCACCCAATCAACCAGCAGGGGTCGCTGCTGCGCGGTTAGGCGATGTCATCCCAGCTGACTCAGTCCCTCTGCCAGCAGGGGTCGCTGCTGCGCGGGTTAGGCGATATCATCCCAGCTGACTCAGTCCCTCTGCCAGCAGGGGTCGCTGCTGCGCGGGTTAGGCGATGTCATCCCAGCTGACTCAATCCCTCTGCCAGCAGGGGTCGCTGCTGCACGGGTTAGGCGATATCATCCCAGCTGACTCAGTCCCTCTGCCAGCAGGGGTCGCTGCTGCGCGGTTAGGCGATATCATCCCAGCTGACTCAGTCCCTCTCATCCCTGGCTGATGCTAAAGCCGACTGTGGCATGGTCAGTCGACAGTGCCACGGTCCAGATTTGATACAAGACTGTGGGGCCCGTGAATGCGTTAGAACAGTGCCTTACCAGGATGAGCCACTCAGCAAACCCTGCCTTTAGTGCCTGTGTGTGTTGCGTGGGTGGGTGTGTCCTGCAGTTGATCCACTGATGTAGAGTTTGAATGTAACAGAAGCGGGAAGTAACTCAATACTAACTCATTGCTATTCAGGGATGGATATAGTTGTTCAGCACTGTACTTTTTTTTTTTTTTTTTTTTTAAACACTGGAAACAGATTCCATTCCAGGTCTCTTGTAACTGCTTTTTTTTCAGAAATACCTAAAATGTCAGTTTGGTTAATATCAACCTTTCCTTGTTTTCTTTGCTGCATTACTGTGTTGTGTCTGCATAGTGACCTGCTGTTATACGTAACTTTCTCTTGCCGATTTTTAGATAGATGGAGCAGGTTTGAAAGGATCTCCAGGAAGCCGTAGAGGTGCTGCAGAACATGCCCTATATATGTAATATAAAACATCATTTTATTGCTTTTATGCCTGTAAATTTAAACTATGTACAAAATAAGAATAATGCTGTTTGTGTGCTTTTATAAATGTAATCATCTTTAATGGTGTGTGGGTGTGCTGGAATAAACAACTATATCAAGCTCCTGTTCTGGTAGCTTTTTGTCCTGTCTTAGTGTTTCCTGAGGGAGAGGGTGATGATGGGTAGAGGAAATAAATACATTGTGCCAAAAGTCACATTATTGTAACACCAAATAAATAACAGTCAGATTTTGTAAGATTAATGGCAGATTTCTTGCAGATAAATGTATTGCCTTTTTAAAAACCATCTTCCATTTGACATAAAAAGCATATTTGTCCAAAAATGCAAACCTAAAGTAAAGTGTGTGTATACTTCTTCCACCTAGATTCGGACATTGTTACCAATGTAAACCTTACCAATGTTACCACTTGTAAACCAACTCCAGGATCTGCTGTATTTGCTCCAGCCACGCCCTATACCACACAATTTCACTAATTATATTACCTCCTTGGTCCAGGAAGTAACCGTATTTATTGGTGAAATTAGGTGGTGTATTACATGGTTGGAGCAGATACCTGCAGACACCACAGGCCACAGTCTTGCTTTAAATCAGGGGTCCTCAGTCTTATCCAGAAAGGGCTGGTGTAGGTACACCAGCCCTTTCTGGATAAGTAGTAACAAGTAGTAACACACCTGATTCTACTACTCAGTGACTTAGAATCTTTGTAAGGACCTTAACAAATTAGTAGATTGATTAGTAGAATCATGTGTGTTTCCGCATGGTTGAAACAAAAGCCTGGACCTACACCGGCCCTTTTTGATTAAGACTGAGGACCCCTGCTTCAATGAATCCCTATTAGAAATGCAAGAAACGGCGGAGTGGAAGCGAAGAATCAACTGCTATTACACAATTACGTCAGGAGGTGGCGCATAAATGTTGCATTCCCACTTGTTAATTTGTCCTATGAAAAAGGGTAGACCGACCAAATCCAAAGCGCGTTTAAGAACAAGCTGCTTGAATTGGAATGGGCTTCAATGCTCAAATGCATGGTGGACGCGTTAAAACGAATACGATACCTTACCGAAATACAAACGCAAAATGCTAAAATGATATGAAATACAAATAAGAAATAAAATTGTTGCAATGTGTAATCTTGAATTTTCATTCGATATACCAACATTTGTGAATGTATCACTGCATTACACTTCGCATGCAAATTACAGGAACAATGGGAATTAAAATGGTAATGATCCTTAGCAGAGACTATACTTATGTATATTCCAATAGGCAATGTGCTTAGGTGTTCTTTTCTATCACAAAAATGTAGTTATATCAACTCTCTATCACGAATATTACTCGTTTATACAAACATTTGCTGCGCGGCGTTAGGGCCTGTAATCACCTTCAGGTGCGCGCTGCGGACACGGACTCGCATTAATCGCTGTCAATCACGTTAATTGAAAAGGGAAAATCCACGTGCGCTGCCGTACAGCAGCAAAGCTGTCTTTCTACAAGCGTGAAGCCGCATTTCCACGAGGCCTGAAAATGACCTCTACTTACGAATACGAAAAACATCAATCCAACCAGGTAACCCGAGCAATTTTTCACGTGGTTTTCTGTGTATGCAATTAAGAATAAATAGCATTAGGGTCTGTTTTTTACAAACGTCCGCTTTCCTCATTCTATTTCTGTCTAGTATGCAGAGACCTATTGTTCTTCCAGTTGCCCATTGTGAAACTAACCTCACGTCAATTAATTTAAGGCCTCTTAATACTTATTACAAGTTTATTTATGGTTTTATTTGCGGGTTTTGGAATAACTTCCACGAGTTTATAATTCACTGAGTGAACTCCTTAGAAATGTGTTTCTCCTTAGAAATGTGTTTCTTCTCTACCAGATTTGATTGCTAGTATATACATTTGTTCATAAATATAGAAAGGGTTCAGCTTAGTCGTACCCTTTTGGGTCTCTAGGAAAGCATGATTCATGATTTAAAAATGATGTCAGTGCCCACAGGTCACCAAAATCACAGGTGGAAAAGTCCTACCCAGTATTGTGCTGCAGTCACCCAGATTTTTTTTATTGGCACAAATCTTTAGCCTGGGGGTAGAACTCATTTAATAAAAATCAGCTAGTTGAGTTTATTGGTGGAAGAAACACATGGCAGGACCTCTGCTTTCTGACCCCTGGATTTTCCTTTCTGACCAAAGCATCTCTCTGTACATTACTACAGACTGCAGATTTGACTGACACATGCAGGGCTTTCCAGTACCCAAAGGTATTTGTATAAAACCTTTCGATGTACCGATATTAAAGACAAACATTTGACTATCAGCAGCCTCCTGAAGAGTCTTTTTTTTGTCATCTCTCCATTCCCAGGTGGCCGTCAGCGTCCTGCTGATTGGTGACGACGATGTTGTGATGAAGACCTCCGGGCTCGTCTGGGATACCCTGCCCAGGTTCGCAGAGGTCAGGCTGGTGAAGCTTGTGCCCCTGAGTGCTGTCCCATTTGTGGACCCCAGGAACTTCCAGCTGCTCTTCTTCCACCTGAGCGACTCCAACACGTCAGCAGAGCTCGAAGCCCTCTGTGACCTCAGGTCAGGCACTGGTTTTTCGGCATGTATCGTTGTGGTTTCTTTAGTGTGCCTACAGCACTTTACTAAATAAATTCTTTGGCAACATGCTTCCAATAGTTGTGCCAATGAAATCATTTTGGGATTTGTTGCCAAAGACACAGATGTTGAGTAGGTGTTGCTCCCAGTTGAACTTGGAAATAGTCGCAACTCTTTGATCTGCCACAGTATCTTTATTAATGAGACTGCAGGCAGAACTTTTGTGAGGAAATAATCGATGTGTCATTGTGGTCTGTGATTTCTTCATCTTGATTACTGATTGTCTAACTATTAATGTTAGCATTTTAATTACTTGCTGCATTACAGTACTTTTTGTTTTCTAAAACCCCCTTCCCCTAGTTGAGGGTGGGAAAATTAGGCTTCACAAAGCCAAAAAGGGGTGGCCGTAAACTTAAAACTCGATTTGAGCCAGTCATTTTCTTCAACTGTGCATCTTTTCATTGGTTAAAACAAGTATGTGATTGACGGATCACTGTAGTCCTGCCCACTGTGTAACCTTGCGCTTTGTGAAAACTCACTCTCCTGTCTCTAGGTGAGTGTGAGGTTTCACGTGACTACTTGCTACTTATCAAGACTTATCCAACAGCAAGCCTGGCATCAACTGCCCCCTGTTATTAACTTACACCAGTTACATATTCTGTTTGATGCATGCATTCTTATTAGCAGACGCCGCAGAAAGGCGGAGTCAATATCACTAGGCTGTGCACGTGTTTCTCCAAATAGCAGAGATCTCATGTGCGTGTGTGTGTGATGACCGAAGCTGTGTTGTTCATGAAAACAGGGAGAGGAGCTGCAAGCATTCAGACAGAGCAGTGTGCATCCTCGTTGTGCCAGAGGCCGGTCCAGGTATGCACCGTACGTTACCTCGCTATACTTAGGAGCTCTCTGGGGGGATGACTGTCTGAACTCCACTGTCTGTTGTCATGAAGACGTTCCAGACAGCGCGGCAGACTTCGTGCTGACCCAGCCAGTCACCGTGGAGACCGTGGAGGAGGTCCTCAGAAGGTGCAGCTTCCTGTCAGAGCAAAGTGAGGACATTTGTACACACACACACACACACACACACATATGGATGGATAGCACTGTCTGCATGGATAGTACTGTCTGCTCACAGCAAGAAGGCCTTGGGTTCAAATCCTGGCCTGTGGCTTTCTGTGTGGAGTTTCCATGTTCTGCTCGTGTCGGCATGGGTTTCCTCCGGGTACTCCGGTTTCCTCCCACAGTCCAAAGACATGCAGGTTAGGCTAACTGAACTGACTCTAAATTTCCCATAGGTATGAGTGTGTGAGTGAATGGTGTGTGTGCCCTGCGATGGACTGGCGACCAGTCCAGGGTGTATTCCTGCCTCTCACTCAATGCATGCTGAGATAGCCTCTAGCACCTCTCGTGACCCTGACCAGGAAAAAGCAGGGTAGATAATGGATGGATGAAATATGGGACAGATAAAAATTCTGAATTCTCAGAATAAGTCAGGACATATGAAAGGGGTTGAAATAAGGGCCTGTCCTGGGGGGGAGAAAAAGGATGTCAGGTCACCCCTACCTATCTGACGGTCTCTCCACAGGCCAAAATGACAGCCCTTCTGCCTCTGCCTCTGCAAGTTCCAACACTGCGGTGGGACAAGAACCTGAACCTGAGGCAACCAATCATCAGGCAGAACCAGCGACACCTGTACAGGAAAGGTCTTTCAAGAGTTCATTTTGACCTGGCAGTCCTTTAAAGAAAATGGGGGCAGCGTAGCATTCAGTGCAGGGCCTGTCCAAGAAAAATGTACCAAAATTGAACATTCTAGCAAATGTTACGCTGCACATTCTGGCAATTTTCCGTATTATATAAAAATGTTAACTTTTTTATTTCTTCCTCAATATTTTTGTAATGGGGAGTTGGAAGCCATAGGTCACCAGGGACATATCTAAAACCGCTGCAGTGTCCTGCATAGTTTTCTCACCCTATTTACTTGAATCTCTTATTCATGTTTTAAATACCACCCACAGCAGGCATTGCCTAAACTACTCAAAGGCTTAGAAACTGTTCTTGTGTTTTGTTAGTTGTACGTGCGTTTACCCCACTACTAAACGGCCTGCAGTGTGGTGTGTCGGTGAGGGTTAGTGGTGAGGATTGGTGAGTGTCTGAGGGCCAGACCTGTGCTGCATTCAATGCAGCATTCTCACTGTTCAGTTCATTACTGTGCACAAACACAGTATTTTCTTTGAATATTAATCTAGTTCAGTGGGTATTACTCGGACATGATAATGTTTTGGACACACAAAAACAAATTAAGGTGTTTTGGCACTGATTTCAGCATAGCGATGTTCTCGTTGTGTTAGTGTTAATCAGTTTAACCTTCAGGGTCCAAGTTGAACTATGCGGTTGTTCCCTGCACTTGGACCGGTACTTCTCTCTAGGGTTTTTGTCATACTTGTTCCTGGTTATGGTTATACACTTTGTTGTACGTCGCTCTGGATAAGAGCGTCTGCCAAATGCCTGTAATGTAATGTAATGCTTAATGGCTTATCTTCTGGATAAGAAATTCAGTACCACTGAAAGCAAGCTGTATATCTGGCCTTTGTGGATTCTGTAATGAGCTTCTTCTGGTTGGCCAGCCGGTCCTGAGAGTCGCACCGTAACTACCTTTTAAACTAGGAGAGGCCAGTTTCAGTCTTTATTCTGCCACTGCTGTTATTTGCTTATTGAAAGTAACCATTAGCATAGAAAGGCACTTTATATGCCAGGTCAGGGCTTGGTAAAGGCTGTTAGGTAAACCCAGGACAGTGTTTTGCAAACATGGAAGCTCAAGCATTTGCTTTGCAAAATGTACCTCTTATACAGTGTCTACGTGGTACATTTATTCCAGCTCAGAACCCAATCTCCCATGAACACCTCGGTGGAACCATTTCTTTATGGAAATCACCGTAGGTCAGACGTGTGCAAAGCGTCTCGAGTCTTGCAGGCTGATGGTGAATTCTGCTGGAATTAATTGGTCCACGCCCATGCATGCATTTTGAATATAGCAGCAGAAAGACCAGATCTCATGCAAGAAAATTTGAGGTTCTCAAAGTTTGTAAGAAATGGTGTTGAGCTAATTATCCTATTGCAGCACAGATGGTGCGGAATATGTGGTCCTTATTACAGTTTCTTTCTCTGCCCCACTGCCACCTATGTGTGATTATATAATAGCATACCTGGAAAATGAGCAGCAATTTAGTGTGTCCACCCACATATCGCCTCACAGCATAGTCTTTACTCCAAACTCTATAAGCTGTATCGCTAGAATGTCTGGAAAGTTCAGTTACAGTTGCGACTGGGTTTCTCGAAAGATCCTGACATTTAATGAGCTCTAACGAGTTTTATCCAGGTTTATGTTGGTGGGTAAGTAGTGCACCATAAGTAAGCGCATAAGATGGTTTGTCACAATCAAATTGACTTGACTTATTAGCGAAGCACTAGACCTGGCTGAGCTATATGACCCGGGCCACAGGGTCTGCTGATTTTTGTTGTTACTCACCTCTTAATTGATCAGTTAAAGCAGTCGATTACACGGTTAACTCATCTCACCTGGTTTCTAGGACCTAAACCAGTTGTTATATTTTAGGGCAAAAAACAAACTGTCACACGAGTGTGTCAGTTGCTGACAGCAATGACGTGTGTCAGTTACTGACTTTGCTTTCAGGAGCAGGGCCGAGGGTGTGGCCGGTCCTAGCGGGCCCCTGCCGGAGGGGCCCAGCGCGGAGCTCACCAGCGGGGACCTGCAGGCCTTCCTGCACTCCAAGAAGGAGCAGCAGAGGAGGTGAGGCCTTAGTTGGGTGACTGGCACAGTGACGTTCTATCGGTATTTAGGGTGGCAGTGTAGCATCATGGGTAAAGGACCTGCTCTCATAACCTAAAGGTCGCAGGTTCGATTACCTGGTACGACGTTCCCATTGTGCCCTTGTGCAAGGTACTTAACCTGCATTGCTTTCGTAGTATATATCCAGCCAGCTGTATAAATGGAATACAATGTTTTGTCGCTCTGGATTAGAGCGTCTACCAAATGCCTGGGCGGCAGTGTCCTACCGGGGAATCGAACCTGTGATTAGTGTTACAAGCCTTAAACCTTGAGCAAGGTGCCTAACCTGCATTGGTTCAGTATATACAGTATCCTGCATAATTGGATATGTGAATGTTGTGTAAGTCGCTCTGGATAAGAGCGTCTGCTAAATGCCTGTAATGTGAATCTGCTCACTGTTAACCTGTCCGCGGTCAGGATGCAGATCAGGCAATGCTGCGAGCGCCTACGTGAGCTGCTGCCGTTCATCAGGTCCCGGACCGACACGGCGTCCACCCTGGAGCTGACCGTCAAATACATGGCCTACCTCCGGCAGCGGCTACCCCAGGACATTTTGGATAAGGTAGGGGCACCCTTCCACCCCTCAGACCTTTCTGACCTGACCCCCATAGCCTTAGTGAATATGTTTACTCCTCCACTGGGATCCCAGGCCTCTGCCATCTGAGGAAGTTGTGTTGCTGATCGAAGGCTTTCTCACTTGGGGGGGGTTTTTTTTTTTTTTTTTTACTTTTTGTTTTTTATGTGTAGCGCTCCTAGACACTGCCCTTCATTTCTGGAGAGCCATCTGTAATGCAAAGCGCTGTCGGAGAGCTTTTCACAGTTGAAGGCTCGTAGGGAAAGAAGCCGGTGACTCACTCATTTGTTTTCTCCACCAGGAGTGAAATGCCTCAAGGCTGCATTAATCCTGTGGCAGATTACACTCACCCTCTTCTGCTTTGAATTTACAGGTAGTTAAAGCCCTAGAAGAGAATGGGCCTGAGAGATGGTACAAACCAACTAAAGCCCCTAAGAAGCGGTACAGTATTGCGTATGACTGCTTCTCTGCTGTGTAATGGCTGTGACTGGTAATGCCCCTGACGGCCATCTGGAATAGTACATTACAGTTGTGACTGGCAATGCCCGAGATGGTCATTTTTAATGGTACATTACAGCTATGACTGGTAATGCCCCAGATGGTCATCTTTAATGGTGCATTACTGCTACTTTAATGTACTATTACAGATGCCCCAGGTGGTCATCTGTAATAGTACATTAAAGCAGTGACTGTCAGTGCCCCAGATGGTAATCTGTAATGGTACATTGCAGCTATGACTGGAAATGCCCAAGATGGTCATCTTTAATGGTACATTACTGCAGTGACTGGTAATGCCCCAGGGTGTGTTTGTATTTAGAAGGCAAGGCCACTCAGCTGGAAAATGGGTCTCCACGCTTCTCCTTGGCTTGGGGGGAGAGGCTGTGTTGAAGCAGGGGAAAAACTCCTCTTTAGGCCCTTCACAAGAAGACATCTGAGCTTTTACTCCAGAGGGAAATTATATTTTTTGTTGATTAAATGGAGAGATATCATTATGTTTTCAGGCAAGGGAATTTAAATCGAATATGGATAAGACTATAATATTGGTGAGAGTGTAAGAAACTAAATAAATGCAATTTTATTTTTTAACAAAGAACTTAAATGGCTTGACTCGTTTGTATTTTATACAGTTAATGTTTGTGCATTGGTTTACATGCAGTCAGTTTTTAACTGGTTTAAATTAAGCACATCTGAGAACTACACACAAATAAGAACCAAGGCTGTTTGGTACCACTTGCAGGCATAAGGTTGTATAAACTGAGTTTACATAAAGCAGAGGTTTCTGCTGGACTGACTTCACCATGTCCTGTTCCCTCAGCCGAACGACGTGCCCGGTGAGGAATAAAACAGCGGACGTGCCGATAGCAGTCCCGACCGACGCCAGTTTTGCTGATGGTATTGTGTTACTCCACCTGCTGTTTTACTCGTGCTGTCCTGTAATGTGTACCTTTTATGTTCACGTTTCATTGGCTCTGCGCATCACACTGTCAGAGCTGTGTTCTGTAGTCTCACCTTTACCCTTGGCAAGTAATGTCTGCTTTATCAGTCCTTTGCAAAGGGAAAAACCTCCACTCGGTTCCTCTCCTTCTTAAGGGGAGCGTGCGTATCCATGAACCTTCTAGAGCTGCCAGTGTTTTCTGTTCTGCATCTCTGACCTTTTATGTGTGGTCATTGCTGCTCGAGGCCCTTTGCAGTCTTGTCCTAACAGTAGCTGAAGTTTACGGGAGTAGAAGTGTTTGACTGCAGCCATTGGATGAACTTGATCCGGCGGTACACTATGACCTGTTGTTGTGTGTGACTCTTTCTTTATCAGATTTTATTGCAGCGCACGTTTTGGGGAGACACATTCAGCCCAAGTTGGAGGGGATCCAACCCACTGGCCCGCTCCCTCCGGGCATGCTGATGAGCCAGCCCTTCGACCCTCCCCCGGGTCTGACCTCGGGCCCGGGCCTGACCTCGGCCCCAGGTCTGAGCTCGGTCCCCGGCCTGACCTCGGCCCCGCGTCTGACCTCGGGCCCGGGTCTGAGCTCGGCCCCGGGCCCGAGCGTAGCGCTGGGGCAGGCGTCCGATCCCTACGGTCAGGCGTCCGGTCCGTACGGTCAGGCGTTCGTAATGAACCAGGCCTACGGCGAACCAGCAGCGCCGGGGCCCGGCTAC
Organism: Anguilla anguilla; assembly: GCF_013347855.1. Taxonomy (NCBI): domain Eukaryota; kingdom Metazoa; phylum Chordata; class Actinopteri; order Anguilliformes; family Anguillidae; genus Anguilla; species Anguilla anguilla. Next base: position 35,483,779 of record NC_049212.1, read on the forward strand.
GGGCCGCCGGTGTTCTGGAAGCAGGCTTGCGGCCCGGTCTCGTCGGGCGTGGTGAACCAGAACTTCGTCCCGCAGACGGTTCACAACCCGGGTCATCCCTTCCTCCGGGGGTCATCCCTTCCTCCGGTTCAGACGCTGATGGTGGGCCCGGGGTTCCTCCCTCGGGTGGGTCCGGACCCAGCGTATCCTCCCCCGCCTCCTCGGCGTGTGATGATGAACCAGACCTTCGCTCCCCTGGGGTCCCTGAATGACCCCCGCCCTCCGGGGGTCACCACCAACCCTCCGCCCGCGTGCGCTGCTGCGTCCGGGGGCGTGTCCGACTACGGGCCAATCACGACGGCGGGCTCGTGGGAGGACCGTCTGCTCACTGAGATACTTTACGACTCCGCCCCCTCCCAGCCCAGCTTAAGCTCCTCCCACAGCGCCATCAGAGGGGATAACCTGCCACAGAGCTCCGCCCCCGTGCACCCGTTCTCCTCTTCCCTGTCCCGTCCACCCCAGTGGGATTTTGGCTGTGGGAGTGGACCTGTGTACCCCCTTCAGCCGTACTTCCTGGAGAGTTTACCCCCACCCTCCATCACCCACCCTGTCCCAGCTCAGAATGCTACTGGTCCAGGGTCCATTTATCCATTTTTGGGAGATGTGGGCACCAATAAACTGTACGGACAGCACTACACAGGACCCACAGTGAGTAACCTCAATTGTGCCAGGAAACATCCAGCTGTATAAACTGATAATGTGCAAAAAATGTTGTCCGTGTAAGAGAACATTCTGTTAAAATGCCAACACGCAACCCTAGCCTGACAGCTGAGGAGTGAGCCAGTCATAAATGCAAAATAAGTTATATATGGTTCTATTTTTATTTGTGGCGATTTTAGGAAATTCATCACTGCAATATGGAAATGTTTGTGTGTGTGTGACGTTCATACGGGCTATTTACAGGAATGTTGGTTCACTGGCATTTTGTCTTCCTCTTTCCACTTCTAGGACTACCAGATAAATTTAAACTGGGGAAATGGATCAAGTTAAAGAAGATGGATGGCATGCTCAGGAAGGTCCACAGAAAAGTAAAGTTTAATTTTATTTATTTATTATTTATCTATTTTTAACTGGCTTGTTTTGTTTCATGCTTTGCATTTTGTGGCCTAATTTTGAGATGGATTTGTTGTCATGTACATTTACATATAGCCTGTGAAATGTCTTTCTGTTATGTCTTTGTTCAAGCACTGAGGCATCTTAGTCCATATTTGTTCATTGTAACCTTATTTTCCTGGTTGCAAATGTTTTTCAACAACTAATATGTTATTGGCTTTGAATCACTGTTTTATTTAAAGATTTGGGGGGAAATTGTTGCTGTCATATCATGATGTACTGTTGTGTTCCAACATCTGTTTAGTCTTTGTGCTGTTTTACTGACAACAGATATCTGCTGTGGGTCTTAGATGTATACTCCAGGACCTGGAAAATGTATCTCCCTTTAATGCACATTTCTGAAACAAAGCCATTGCATATGTGACTTGAATGAATCACTTGTTGGAAACTAAAGGGCTATGGAAGAGCTTTGTCTGTCTCTGGCTGTCTCACTGACAAAATGCAGATGTAGCCTTTTGTCTCTGAACTAGTTTTGGCTCATGTTTTGTTCCGTGACGCTTGCTGAATTTTTTCCCCTGGAAATATAAATACTTTATAGCTGTTGAAATTGGACCCAGAGCCCCTTAAAAGGTCCATGTAGATCTGTTTCCTTAAATTCATTCCAGTATACTTGACTCTCTGTCCTGCATCTTTCTGAAAGCATTTGAGATGCTTCTTGCCTTCCCATTCTAGAATCTTCAGTCACATGACCACTGTGCAACTGTGACCTCATGGCAGCTGAAGCAGGTGCACTCTTACAGTGCGTTTACCTGTACAGGTGTCCATACACACGCACACACACACAAACTACACGCAACAAACGGTCCTATGAGAGAGCAGGAGCAGAATCACTGACAGCCACTAGTCAACTGGGTAGCTGGTGGGGGGCACTGACACAGTGGCAAACTTTAGAGTCCTGGTTGAATTAAGACTATTGTAAAGTCATTTTGGTCTGGCTGCTTTGGGTTTATTTCATCAGGTAATGAAATTAAATCCAGATTGCTTGCTCTGAGATGTTCCAGAGCACCGTACTGTCAAATTTGACAGAGCATCCCACTGGTAGTATTTTACATCACATTGCATTTATTTATTTACTCCTCATATCACAATTCTCCAGAAATGTAATGGGAATGTTTTCAAGTGTGTGCAGGAGTGTTGGGCTAAGTAGAGGAAGGAGAAAAAGTGAGATTTGGCAATGTGAAATGGCACCGAATCCTTCGTGAATATATTCAGCTGACAGATTCCGCGTGGGAAGATTTTACATAAGTGTGAGTCGTGATCCATCCTCCCATGTGAGATTTTCCTTATTTCTGTCCTGGCTTCATAGCCAACATGGTATGATTTTTTTTTTTGCTGCTGTGCCATTTGAGTCTGGTCCTCTTTTTGAAAAATGGAGAAAGATCTCCACTTGATATTTAGGAGAGTTGTTCTATATGTTTACTCACAGATGCTGTTTTAGATTAAGCTCTGTGTGCTTTGGGTTTTATTAGGAGTGTGGGTATAAAATGTGCTCTGTGCTACTGTAGCTGTTGCACTTTGGCACTTCAGGAGTTGAAGAAGTGGTGATCAAACTGTCAGGTGATACTAAACGGTTGGACTTAGAAATTCTCATTCTGTTGTGGTGACTGGATTGACTGGATGATACGGTGTGGAATATGGACTGTGCTAACTGACTGACAGTCCTGCAGGGTGAGGCACAACTAGGTTTAGCATCACCCAGGGTTTCAGTTGGCTAGGATGACAGCATGCCATTGCCCACCAGCACCCCCTACTGGTCGACTGGGCACCTGCATGTCTTCCTTTTGAGTCTCTCATGAAGAGTCTTATGTCTCTGTGCAAGCCCAACTTGCACAGTGTGGTGTGATGATGAGCAGTGGCTGGCACTGTGCGCTTCAGAGGAGGAGCACATGCGTGTGTGTCTCAAATCAGAAACAGAGGCTGCGATGAGCGCTACACAGTGGGCATGATTGGGCTTTCATGCCACTCATTACATTACATTACATTAATTTGGCAGACGCTTTTATCCAAAGCGACGTACAAAAAGTGCATTTCATGGTCATGTTACATGTATTTCCATTTCATCACTTTTTGTAATTTGCATTTGTCCTAATATTGTAGCTTGCTTTTCCCCCAGTTTGACTTGGCATAAGTTATGCCAGTTCACGCAGTGAACATTATTCTGAACTGTGTTCTTGGCTATAAATTACTGTACGAAATGGGTATTGTACCTCAAACCTGTTTTTTTTAAATAGTTGTTCCAATGACCTTGAAATGCACTTTTGTACGTCGCTTTGGATAAAAGTATCTGCTAAATTAATGTAATGGGTTTCCAAACGCAGGAGAGAAACCCATTGCTCAACCAAAACTGCATTAATATTCGGAGCTTCTGCACAGTAAACAGTGTTTGTGGTGCGGCGGCTTTCCATCGCGCAGATGGTGAGGATGACGAGCGAGTTCTCACGCGCTCGTACGTGAGCGCGGCTTCTGGCGCCGGAGTCGAAATCCAAGTCACTGAGACGGGGACGTGTTCCAGAGGGAGAGAAATGTAGGTCAGAGCCTTTGTCAGATGTGTGTGTTCTCTTCCCTCCCGCCTCGTCTGAAACCCGTCTCCGTCCTGACGCACGCATGTGGTCTCGCCCGCGAAGTGTTGGACCCGGCTGTCAGACCCGGCTGTCGTCCCTCTGTGTCGTTCAGTCAGCCCCTGACCCCCCGGCCCCCGGCCGAGACCTGTCACACATCCCAGAGTCCTGTGAGTCTCGGGGGAGGCAAAGTGAGCGCCGGGGGGGGGGGGGGTTATAATTCATGCGATTCGGTTCCTGTGAGTTACTTGCTGGCTCACCTGTTGGGGTAAAACGCACAGAACCCTCCCTCCACTTCCTGGTCCACCTGTCCAGAATACTGGAACAGCCGGATGCTGTTTTTATTTATTTTCAATGGCCTCACTTTCATTTGCTATTCTCCCAGCCCCCCGCATTTCAGAAGCACAAAGACCTATCTCAAGGCAAGATAACCTCATGGGGATCACAGCATCAACACAGATACTCAATATCTCCCTCCTTTATAACTGCCTGGGTAATGCACTCCTGAACTAAATCACTAATTGAATTCCTCTTTTTTGATAAGGGTGACTCAAACATTCACCAGGAAGTGATGGAAGCCTTTCTCATTGGTTTATTTTTTGTTAATTGATAATACTCTTTCGCAGGAGGAATAGCCGTGTGAGTACCCTACCTTCAAGAGCACCTTGGTTCGCGCTACCTGGAGTTCATCTACTTGCAAAATTCTGTGGCATCACTCTACTTTTCTTCCTATTGATAATGTTCTTGATTTCATGCTATCATAAATGTTGTGTTTGCGATTGCTGTTTGTTCCAATGCACAGAGGGGCCAGCTTATGAAGGATTTGCAATCAATCAAAACAGAATCAAGTTACTGGATTTCTTTATATAATGTGTCCACTTACGCAGGCTGCTTCATTTGTACTTGTGGAGTACGGATACAATTGCAGGCTGCCCACAACAGGTCCAACAGGTGTAATATTTCAGCTGGTCACATTTCATTAGCTGAAACAATTATTCAGATTCTCTAACTTTTTGAAAATCCAGACAAACTGCCTGTCCAAAATATCAGATATAAACAAATCAATGGTGCATCATGGCCTAAATATTAGCAGTGGAGAACTGCTCAAGGTTTGTGTTGGCCATGCTTTTTCATAGCAGTTGGACTGTCAGTCTCAACACATAACATTTAATATGAATACTAATTTAAGTGCCCATATAAAATAAGATGGACTAGTCTTTTTGCAAAAACTGGAGAGGATGTTTTGTTGGGAGTCCTGGGTTGGTCTATGGGAACACAAAGATATTAAACTATGCTTTTCCAGAAGAAGAAAGTCTTTTGAAAACAGCTGATTGAATGGCCCAGAAACTATGCTTTCAAGAGTGTGTCTTACCCAGTACCTTTGAAACCACACATCTCACCGTACCTTACAAGTACTTATATAACCAAAAAGCTTTACATGTATGAATATGTGTATCGCATGAATACACGTATCGTATACATATCTATGATTTTACTTTGGGTGGATTTTATCGAAATAGGCAGTGCCTACCAACCCCATACCCGGACCGTGCGTCCGTGAGAGAACGGAGGAACCAGGTTCGTAGTGGTCGCTGCAGAATGGCTACAATGCAGTGAGGAATATAATAGTGAGGTGTTCATGCGTTCTGTGTGAATCTATGCTGCTTGAGCAACTTTCTGGAGCAGCAATGCAGCGGTCAGCAACTCGTTCGGTGACGTAAATTCTACCCACGACTGAAGGGTCCGAGCGCAATGAGCGCACATTTTATCGACTGGTCTGTCACTTTGTAATTGTAATTATTGGCAGTAGCCTTGAATGGTACGGGCCGACACGTCACTGGGACGGTGGTAAAAGTAAGAATAATCCATCACGCATGCATATGTAAATACATAAACAAGCAACTCGCAGTTTACAGTAGCAGAAATAACAGTGTATTCATTAACATAAAGCCATGTAGGTCGCCCGGGTTTGCTGGTAGCACTGAATTTGTGGGTTCTGTGAAATAAAATTTTATTTTAAATTAAAACATGTAACAATTCGACACAGTTTTGTGGGCACAAAGGACAGGAAATAATCCAAATCATTGTCCACCTGCAAATAATCCGACAGAGATTGATTTATTTAATTTATTACTCTGGAGAGTTATAGCCTACCGAAATTATATGCGCTTGATTGGTTTATACCATCACATAGACGGCGAAGGGGATCCTTTCAGGCTTCGTCTCCATAACCCCAGGCTCTCTAGGCAACTGCGCTCACGTTCGAAAAAAAAAAATGCAGGCTTCCTCAGTCCTCACGTGATACCCCGGCGAACTGAATGAGAAATAGGTAACTGCAGCATGTGAGTGGTGCGCATTTGCTGCAGAGTCCGAGTGTTTCACATGGAAGCACGTGCCATTGTCGTTTGGTGTGAGAAACCAGTGGTCGCGCGAAAAGCGCATCTCGTAAATCTTACAATTGGTTTCTGTCGCTTAATTGACTGAATATTAGAAATGTGTGTAGGCTATGCCTATAAGACCATTACAATAAAACCGAAACCCAAAAATGCAGCCCTGCACTTTTCGATGTTTGCAATAGGCTATAATTATTCTTAATATTAATCGTATACCCTTGAAGGTGTGCTCGTGTAGAGAACGTACTTAATATAATGAACTGGTAATATATAGGCTATACAGGAACACCGTCAAAGTATACATGACAGATACTGCGTTATTTGACGAGAACGTGTCAGGTGGGAGGTGAGGAGGATACGGGGATGGAAAGGGGCTGCATTTAAATGAGGAACCGACCAATGCAAATCACTGCAATAGCACCACGGAGGAAGAAAGCAGCTGCAGCCCTGCCTACCGTCTTTCACACAGACGTAGACGGGACAACAAAGAGGGTCCAGGTTTGCGCTCTCCGTCAACGCCGCAGAAAACCCAGCCCGAAAGCGCTGAAATTTATAATTTAAGTCTGAAGGCCATCATAGGGAATAAAATATTGACGGGATTCGATACAGATTCCAATTTAAGGTAAGCATCCCACAAGTATTAACCGGTAGAACCAAACGCACCTACTCTTTTACGATGGATGCGTAAAGGTGTTGCACTGGTAGCAATAGCTAGCCTACATTATAGGTTAGTTTAATCCCCCATACCTCTCACACACCATGTGATTGTGAGATTTCGCTACATTTTGTTAATAAATGTCTTGTTGCTGATAGTTTGTTTTGCGTTACCTTTCTTATTTATTTTGGTTTTTAAGTTTTGAAAATAAGAACAATTGATATTTCTTTGAGACGTGTGATATGACTTTGCACTAATGTGGTTTTAATGCAGTAGCCTAGTCTACCCGGCGAACATAACAGTTAAATGGGGGTGTGTACGCTACGCTGGAAAAGGTAGCAGCTAGTCGGCTTCGTTTTACTGAAAATGTATGCGGCTTTACAAACATGCATCGCTGTATGCATGAATCTGTGTTCGTAAAAGCAATGGGACAATATTTATCTTAAGTTAGCAAGTTGTTTTATACATCTTGCCGTGCTGCAAATGTGTTATTTAGTACTTGATGCCTGTTTTTGAGGTTCCTGAAAATTTGTCGTCGGATGTCCTGAAACGGCACACGCCCATTCGTTTGCCCTTTGTCTTTTTAAGGGTCTTGCATCGGTGTAGCGTCCTTGGGGAAAGACATGGAGTTGGAGCATTTTGACGAGCGGGACAAAGCGCAGAGATACAACCGCGGCAGCTCTCGGGCGAACGGGCTGCCCAGTCCCACGCACAGCGCCCACTGCAGCCTCTACCGAACCCGAACCCTCCAAGCGCTCAGCTCGGAGAAGAAGGCGAAGAAAGTCCGCTTCTACCGCAATGGAGACCGCTACTTCAAGGGGATTGTATACGCCATCTCTCCGGACAGGTTCCGGTCTTTCGAGGCTTTACTTGCCGACCTCACCCGGTCTCTATCTGACAATGTCAACCTGCCGCAGGGGGTCCGGATCATCTACACCGTCGACGGCTCCAAGAAGATCACTGGCTTGGATCAACTGGTGGAAGGTAAGAGAACCAAACCTTGTTACACCAGGCTTTTGAGATCCAATTTGTCAGTCTATTGGTTATTAGAAGTCTGCATACTATTGATATGAGCCCCCTAGTAGGGTGAGCCTTTGCATCAGAGAATTTTACTGTCTTTGGACTTCATATAATAAGTGTAGAACTACCTCTAGAACATTGATACACTTTTCCTGTGAATAACTTGCCTTAATAAATACACCGTTTGGAGGTTTGTTTCAACTAACATTTCTCAGAACATTTGTTTTTGTTTTTTATAATAATGTCAATCTTTTGGATGAAAGTGATTCCGTGAAAGAACGTAACCTATAAGGTGTTTAAGAGCTGTTTGTTGCCACTTTTTCTAGTGTGCTAATTCCAGTATGTATCATAGGCTGCCGGGGTCAGTAAAGATAAGGGAGGACTATTTATAAAAAAAAAATTTAAATGTAAAAAATTAGGCTACAACTACAGTCCTCTCTTTTTTTCATTTTTATTTATTTATTTTGGTTTAGCTTGGTCGAGTGGGTGAATCTGGGCTGACTATGATGACACGCCTCCTCTTAATCTGTTTGCCCCCTCTCAGTGCCAGTGGTGGCTAAACAAGAGCGCTTGCAACTCGAAACTGCTCCTTTCCTACCACATATAATGTCTAATTAACCGCGCATATCCAAGTGGTTCCCTTTGCGTTTTCCCTCACACACTCTCTCCTCCACGTGGGTGCAAACCCTCGAACTGGAAAGCAGTAGAAATATCGTGATTTATTTCGAGAGTCACGGCGTGCGCCGAAATTGCAGTCACAGGGATTCTACAATCAGTCTGGCCCCGAGAGCCTGGCGCTGCTAGTTAAGTATGTGGCACGAGAGCACGATCCACTTTGTATAACGGCTATGAATAATTTAAAATTCGAATATGGAGTAATTCTTACACGTGTACGTTTGCCTTAGCACGCTGACCGACCACTACCAGCGTAGACTATGCCTCTAGTTTTTTACTGCCTATGTGAATGGCGGCTTCATACTCTGATATTGAGGTCTGGTTTTATCCAAATTTAGGGCTACAGCTTAGTGATCTGCCCTAAGCAGTTTAGAATTTGTCCTGCTCGAAGTATTTTTACAGCTGCCCGATTTGGCAGATACACAGCAAAATGCTTGAAATGTTATGACTGTGATGGCAACTAGGCTTAAAATGTTTTTTTTTTTTTTTAAACTACATGGATTAAATTTATTGAAAATAGGGCAGTTCATCAACAAAGGAATTAACCTCATGCATTTCCTGTCAGCACTTTTCTGTCCAATTATATCCCTCTTTACTCAAATGCTGACTACAAATCAGCACTGAAAATTGGGTCCATATGTACCTCTGATTAATTATTTGTTACTTATTTCAAAATGGTAATACCATAATCTGTGAAGATGCCACCTGTCACAGATTTTGTACAGAATGAACGTCGTTCCAACGTAACTAACACAGAGTTCCTGTTGTGATAAAGATGTGATTTGTTGGACCATGTATTACGAGGGTATGTGCTGCAAGCAAATCTGTTACACCAAGTAGCAAGCACTTGCTCACAAGTTGCACCCACTTAGAGGTCCTATATGGGAGAGAAGCTTTTCCTACCATTGCATTAGTTGGCCAAATATTGGCTGAATAGGACATTTTTCTGCCAGTTGCAATGCAGGATGCATAACTAATTCTTAAGACAAGCACTGATGGTATGATGCAGTTTTGGCTGTTATTATTTAATATCTGTCCCTCTGCTTGCCATGGTCATCTTGTTTGCTGTCATCTGGATCTTTGTGTAGGCATGGCGATCAGTTCTTTGCAAACACAACTATTGCACGTGCGCTGTCTCAATGTTCCAAATGTACAGGATTTCTGTCTATACCAAGCACAGGGTGAGGTATTTCTGTTTATACCAAGAACAGAACTAGGTATTTAGATCTATACCAAGCACAGGGTGAGGTATTTCTATCTATACCAAGGTATATGTCTACCTACAGGCTGAAGTATTTATGTCTACTAAGCACATATTAAGGTATTTCTTTCTATATCAAGCACAGGGAGAGGTATTTCTATCTATGCGAAGCACAGTTTGGGATATTTGCATATATACTAAGCACAGGTTTCCTTAGCTTTTCTCTTTATCTCATGTTCACATTTTTGAGGTTCAGCAGACCTCCACAGAAAGCTGGAATAGGCTGTTTAATGTTCAGCTCATACACGCTGCTCTTTTACTTTGAAAGGCATTTGCTGGATGAGCTCCTCCCTATTTAAAGTGTCAGCTCAGGTTCCGCACTGCTTTGTGGATCAGCGTGCATTTTATACTCTTCTCATTGACATTAGTGCAATTTGGCTAACTCCTTGCTTCAAAGCGCGTTTTCTTATAGTGGTTCTGAAATGCTACTGGAACACAACCGTTTCGTATGTGGTATTTTTGGTTGTGAGATTCTGGCAAAAGATGAAGGATTTTAAATGGGTAAAACCAGGATCTGCACCGTGCTGGTTTAAACTTCTTCTGAAGTTTGGCGTGGGTTTTACCTTCTCTTGCTTATTGATGCAAACCAATCCTCAAAGGGAAACTAAAGCAGACTTCTGGCAATGACAAAAATGCCTTTCTAGATTGGCCATAACATGCTTTTATCGGCTGAGCAGTCTTGGTTGAATTGCATCCTCAGCATTCTGTTTCTGCCTATTGCGTAATTGTGTAAGCAGGTTTCTTTACAAGTTTTTTTTTCTATTGTCATGAGTGGGATTTCCCCCCCCCCTACTTGCTCAGTGGTGTTGTATTCAGCCCAGTCAAAGTAATTTGATATCCCATCTCCCACAATATTGACCAAGCTCATGCTTCAGTCTTGTAATAGCATAGTGACCACAAATGCTTTTCCGATTGCTGTTGACATGCAATCGCCGTCACTGTACGTGAACAGTGATTGGTCGGTTCCTCAAAGCTGTGTGGGCCCAGATTGTTCTCCCCCTTGCACCCCAAAGCTGAGGAGAAAATGATGGGTGATAAGTGCAGTTGGCATGCTGGCCGTAGGCATATATTTATTTATGGATCAGTCTACAAGGCTGCCGGTTGGGTCTGTTGTGGCTTGCGTCTGTGATTGGCCTCTGGTTGTTGCCCCCCCGCCCCCCTCCCGCCCCCTCCACAGGAGAGAGCTACGTGTGCGGGTCCGTGGAGGCCTTCAAGAAGCTGGAATACACCAAGAACGTCAACCCCAACTGGTCGGTCAACGTGAAGACCCTGGCGGCGGCCCGGGGCCCCCCCTCCCTCGGCAGCGCCAAGGCCGGCCCCTCGGAGACCCGGGAGAGCAAGGACTTCATCCGGCCCAAGCTGGTCACCATCATCCGCAGCGGCGTCAAGCCGCGCAAGGCCGTGCGCGTCCTGCTCAACAGGAAGACCGCCCACTCCTTCGAGCAGGTGCTCACCGACATCACCGACGCCATCAAGCTCGACTCCGGCGTGGTCAAGAGGCTCTACACCGTCGACGGAAAACAGGTAGGAAGGGGCGGGGCGGGGCGGGGGGGGTTACACCTGCGTCTTTCCTGGAGGGGTAGGAGCTTTCCCCAAGTTCCCGCCCTTCTCTTTTGGGTCTTTGATTTCTGAATATCCTGTTTTTGTTTCACGCATTGTTGTGGTCATCATTTTGCCTGTGCTAACCACTTGGGAATATCTGTCATGCACGAGAACTAGAATACTGTCAGTTGGCAGACAGTTATTGTGTAAGACTGAAATCGTTGTGTTGTTGACGGACTGGTCTTGGATGTTGTTTTAATGATTTAAAGATCGGAGGCCAATGTATTGGCTTATAATGTGTCCGATGGATTAAGCCTCGACTGGCCTGAGTGGCTGGGTGTTGCCTGCATATGAGAAAACGAGCCTGCTGATTGATCAAATGCCAGCATTAATGTGAAATGCCGTGGAAAAAAGAAACTGCACGAACAAGATCGAAATTCCGGTCCGCTTCTTCGCTCTCAGTGTTGTCTTGCAGGCACGCCCGCAAATTCTCAGCACGTACTGCATTATCAAAGCTCCGCTTCAGCCTCTGATCTCTAATATGACTGCATCGATATGGAACAAGCAAAGACTCCCCTGCTTTCAGAATATAAATGACATACTTGTCCGGGGGTGGAGATTGAGGGGTCACTCACTCCTTTGTTAAAGCAGTGTCATTTCCTTGTGAAGTGGTGCTCTGTAATGGCCTGTAGTGGCACATTATCTACCAATTAACTGGCCAATTATTGTTTTGGTGTGTGTGTTACGGCCCCATTAGCGATCACATGATTACAATTTGTCAATGGCTGTTTTTTTTTAGTGTTTTTTTTTTTTATGGCAGATATATGGCTATATTTATTTAGAACTTTGCGGGTTCTCTACCTCCCGTCCTGCCGCTAGATTCTGAAGTGTGAAAATGAAAGGGAGAAGTTTCGGCGAGACCCGTTTAGTCTTTTCCTGTAAAGAACTGAGCGTTTTCATCGATGAGGGAGTCCGCTGTGGTCTGCGGTTAGCGTGTCCCGCTAAAGTGCTATAGCCCCTGAGCACAGCGATGTGCAGCGCGGCCCAGAATTAAAACCTAACCGAGCTCATGCCGGCTGTGCCCTGGAGCATCATGGGAGATCCTCAAAACTGACACTGCAGCTCAAATACACCAAACTACACGTAGGGTGGAAACATAGGTCCTGACGTTCTCTGCTTACCCAGGATCTTGTGTGACTCACTCAATGATCAGTTAATCGATCGTTAATAGAGGTTTGCTGAGTGTATAAAGACGTGCCCTTGTCGATGGTGTAATCGCTATGTCGATGAGAAGTGATGTCCATTGGAGAAGACGAGGGACGATGTAAGAACGTGGCGCTGGTCCATTATCCACCTCATTTTTATTTATTTTTTTGTTTGTTTTTTTTTCCCCAAACGCTGCAGTAATAACTCTGGAGTTTATTTTCTCATTTTCAAACGCAGCAGCGAAATCAATATCTCGGCGGTGAAAATGTAGACATTTTCGCACCCCTCGCCTTGCACGGGCGGGGGGGGGGGGAGACGAGACTCGTCAGAGTCGTCTGTTCGCACTGATGTCATGCTCCCTCCCGTCCCGTCTGAGAGAGAGAGAGAGGTGTGTGTTTTTATTTTTTTATTTTTTATTTTTTATAGTGGGTGCGGAGGCGTTTGCCCCCGTTGTCTACGTCTGTGCGTGCGCCGCTGCTCCAGACGGGCGCCTGAAATAGAAGCGGGTTTCTCCTCTTCCTCACTCCTCCCGCCTCCTCTCGGCTGTCTGTCGCAGCTCTCCCGCGCCGTCCCTCGGGACCGCCTCCGAGCCCGCCGCCGCGCCAACGTCAGACACGCGGAATTCGGCAGCGCCCCTGTGTAAAAAAAAAAAAAAAAACCTAGGGGAGCCCATCAGCGCTAAATTGAAATGAAAAAGCCGCCAAGGTGCGCAGTGCAGGGGAAATTGTTTGCCACGAGGGTGTTGGGTTTATTTACAATATAGTTTTTCAGTGAAAAGTTTCACATTTGGACTGGTTTGGAATTGATATGGTCTTTTACACTATCAGTTTTGTATTAGCCTGACGACTGGAATTAATGCTATTTTGCAGTTTGATAGTCCAGCCATATATGTACCCGCAAGGATATGTAAAATATTGAAGGCTAGTCGCATGATTAGCCTGCTTATGGACTGGTTATATAGGCTCACTAAAATCTCCAGCTGGGCTGCTTAAAGTCTTTCCCCCTGTTCATTCAGCTAAACCTACCATCCACTTTTTCCCAAATATGAGCTTTTAGTTCCTCATCTGTTGGTGAACAGATTGTCATTCGCACACCAGAGTCCCTGAAACTGCCCAGATCTTGCATCTGCTCAGAAAATCTGTTGTCAGTCTTTACTCAAGCTTCAACCAAGTATAGATGCCCAAACAGCATCATAATTTAGGTGTTATTCCTCTGAATCTGAATGTATTTTTCGATCTAGGAAGATTCAGTTTTTTAGTGCCATTCTTGATTTCATTTTTAGTTAAAATAGATGATTGGTCTGATAATGTGTCCAGCATTTGACTTCACATACCAGTAATATTAAAGACACATCACTCAGTTATTTGTGAAATTACATTTTTACTTAATGTATATTATAATGTGTACAGGAAAATGTATAATAATAATGAGTAATATATAAAAATATATTGCAGAATATACCAGTTATTGCTGTTTGTATTGGTTGGATGTACATTACATTACTAGCAGACGCTCTTATCCAGAATGACTTGCACAGCTCTTTTATTTATATAAATGTTTTTGCATTTTTAGAGCTGGATATGTACTGAAATAATCGAGGTTGAGTGCAACGGCAGTGTCCTACCTGGAAATGGAAGCTGCATCTTTTAGGCTGCCGGCCCAGCTCCTTACCCATTATATCCTGCTGCTGCCCTTGCATATATTCTGAATCTGCATTACGGTATCATTTTCAGAGGATGACTAATTTGTTTTGTGGAGTAAGGAGCACTCAGGGCGCATAGTGCTCGTCCCTGATGGAGTGTCTCTGGACCATGCGGCCAGCTCTCTCGCTGAGAGCACAGGCCCTGTTATTTACTCTTCCCCCTGCTGGTGCCAGTGTGGAGGAGGGCAGCTGCGTTCTTATTGGCTGTGTTCTGCAGGGCATACTGTCAGGTGACAGACAACAGACATCACTGTTCTTTAACATCTCTCAGCTCTTCCCAGATTGTTGACCAGGTGCTACCCCTTCATGGGCTGCATCCCAAAACACTTCACCCCTCCCCAAACACCACCCCCTCCCCTCCCCCAATTACAGCCATTTGGCAGAATCCATTTGCACATCCTTCACTGTCCCGTCAGCTCTTTAAAAAAGAAAAAATTTTTAAAAAGCTGAAAAGAGAGAGAGTGTTGCGTTGCAATGTCAGGCTTGAGTTTTGCGGTCATGTGTGAACGCACTGGGTCTAGAACAGAGAGCCGTTTATTCATCCTCATTGAACTAATAGGAGCTGTTGTCAGGTGAGTTCATTATCAGATAAGTCGGTCAGGATGTAAAGTCCGAAGAGCGGTGAGAATGATGAAAAGAGCTTGCGTAACCTTACATTCAGCCAATGCTCTTTTCCAGAGAGACTTGCAATGTAGGGGGAACATTTACTTGATTTATATGAACAGTAGTGCCAGACCTGGCAAGCGACACTCCCAGAACAGCGACATAACAAAAGCGCTAATGCAAATGAACCGTGCTAGCCAAGGAACCCGATTATAAATCCTCAGCGTAGACGAGGCGACATCCGTAACCAGCCCTGCGACGAAAATGTAAAGCCATAAAAATCCCGCCAGGGGGAGGTGACCTTTCCACAAAAGGCCAGGGGAGCGGCGGAGTTTTAGAGACAGTCTGAGGCCTTCCGCCACACCCCCGGCTGGCACCTCAACGGCCTCATGCCACCGTGGGAGAGGGGGCGGAGCCAAAGAGGGCAGTGTTGGTGTCGTCTGCCTCGCCCGATGCACGCCCAACCCAGGGAGGGGTGGTTACCATGGAAGTAGTACCCCCCCCCCCCCCCCACACCCACACCCCACCCCTCCATGCCAACTTTTTTCTCTTGGTCTATGGTTGGCTTGATAAGGGAGCAGACTTGATTTATATTTCTCCTCCCTCAGCACTCGTTCCTTTGTCTCAGAGAGGAAAGAGGTGATGCAATCAACTGCATCAGATAATATCCTTGTGAGGTGGGGGGGCGGAATGGCAAAATTAATTGAAAAGTGGAAA
The DNA here is from genome assembly GCF_013347855.1 of Anguilla anguilla. Classification (NCBI taxonomy): domain Eukaryota; kingdom Metazoa; phylum Chordata; class Actinopteri; order Anguilliformes; family Anguillidae; genus Anguilla; species Anguilla anguilla. The sequence continues at coordinate 35,499,263 of NC_049212.1, forward strand.
AGTGGGTTTCTGGAACTCGTACAAGGATCCCCACAGCGCCGTCCTGCACAATTAGCCCGGGGAATGAGGGTGGGGAAGGCAGACTGAGCCTTGATTCATCTTTATTTCCTCATTCAACAGAAGACTTGTCACTGATTGCACTAGGAAAAGGCAGTGAGCTGCAAGGTGTCGTTGGAAATGGGGATCTTCACCCTTTTCTGGTCCCGGGAACCCCACCTGGCTCAAAGGCATCCAGGGACCCCGCCCCCTCATAAAGTTAAAAGGTGGTATTTAAAAAATATCAAGTCTGACCAGGGGCCCCGTACAGTAATTTGAAGGAACCCCAGGGGTGTCTGGTCCCCCTGATGATAACCCACCATTTAAACCTTCGAAGCTCTGCAGACTGAGTCCTGCCGCACATGCGAGACTTGTCCTACACCTGAGATCTGCCCTACACCTGAGACACATGAGGTCCACCGTGCTGGAGCGAGGCTGTCTGTCTGTGTCTATAAATACCTGCAGCCTTATGTTTTTACAGACGCCAGTTTTAGTGCACTGGAGCCCCAGGCAGGGAAGTGCAAAGCTTTTCAGTAATTAATGCACAGCTTTGCCTTAATGCATCCACGCAGTAAACCTTGATTGGAAATTCAATGAACACATTCTCCACTTCAATTAAAATTATAATGATTCAGATATCAAGTGAGTTGTCAGAAAGAAGGTGGCTTGTGTTCTCTATGAAATGCCAAAAGAACTGTGTGGAAAATAGGAGGGAAAGGTGAGATGGAACTGAAAATGAGCTCTGAAGAACACTGACTGAAAATAGGTTCCAAAAAACCTACTCTACAAAGGGTTAATATTTTTTGTTGCTCAGTTTCATTTCACTTCTTCACCTAGTTGCTATTTATAGACTGTCTTCCCTTCTTTATTTGTGCCTTTTTTTCAAAGAAAAAGGGAGTTCTCTCTCTCTGTCTCTCACACACACTCCCCACCTTCTTTCTTTTTTTTCTTGGCCGGTTTCTATGGCGATGTGGTTGCCGGAGCCGGTTGCCTAGCGACGGCCCCTGCAGTAGCGCTGTGCAGCAGTGATGTCACTCAGGTTTGTAGTGGAGGGAATCGGGGCCTGGTGCAGGGCTGTGGGGCTGTAGGGCCCCTCGGTCGTGTTGCTGGGAAGCAGCTTTGGGGCCCTGGGCTTGGGGCCCTGGGTCTGGGTCCCTGTGCTTGGGGCCCTGTGCTGGGGGCCTTGGGCTGGAGGCCCAGGCTGCCGTTATCCAGTAAGCTGCTGCTGGCTGCACCGACAGCCTGGACACAGATGTCGTTCACTCTTCATCCAAAATGGCTGGCTGGGTTTTCCGACGGTAAACTGAGTGCATTGCTTGTGCCGGCGGACGCTCATGCACTGATGAAGAAGGCCGCGTGAATCCACTCCTCCTCGGGCAGTGTGTGTGTTTGAATCCTTCCTCGGGCAGTGTGTATGTTTGAATCGTTACATATATTGACACTGTTGACACCGCACTGCCACTATATATTGGCAGGTTCATTGACATGGATGTATAGCATTGTTTTTGTCAAGTGACTGTGCCGCAATGTGAAAAAATTTTCTGGGCGCGCTCCCTGCATCGCTAAATGGGCTGGATGAATTCTCTTCCTGGGCGCGTACTTGTCAGCGTTGGCAGGCTGGCGTCTGAAGCGCTGGCCTGCTTGCGGTCACGCAGTGACTCCATATGCCCTCAGACGCTGAAGCGTTCCCCGCTGTCAGATAACTGCTGTGCTCATGGCCGTTTTATCACCTGTTTAACGGGCATACCGACCTGCCCTCTCTGCCCCGAGTGGGTGAGGGATCAGGTATGCGTTTTTAGGAGTAGTTAAAACTAAATTTAAAAGAAGTACTCTCTGGGGGGGAGAACCTGCTCCAGCCATGTCTGTGTAACTCTAGCTGCTTTTGTGGAGTCTCCTCTGAAACTGCGCCTGTGGCTCTGGCTGTCTGGGCCAAATCCCTTTGGAAAAGAGAGTAATAATATTTGAACATGACCACCTGGTAAAAGAGAAGGGCAAACAAATAAACACAGTTCCACATTTGTTGCTCGATGTTGCTCTTCTGTTAGATTCCCTGGGCCTGAGATTTTATTATTTTTTTGTCAATTTGTTGTGCCGTGATTGGCTGCTGTCCCGCTGTGAAGTGGCAGGTTGTGCTTTGCCCATAGTTCACTTCCCTGACCTGGGAACCCCGGAGACCACACCCTCCCTTACCCTGGCAGGGGTCCATCTGTCACTCCCACCTGTCTTGAGTGACAGGGGCAGCTGCGGAGCCTGGTAAGGGGGCTTCTGGGAGTGGAGTGACAGGCTGCCCGGACTCCCACGAGCTGCAGAGTGCTGAGTCACGGGGGGCCGTGCCGAGCTAGGAGGAGGAGCCTGGAGTCGCCGTGGCGACCGGCCGGATGAGACTGGCCCATGTAGGAGAGCCGGAGGGCTCTTTGGGAAGGGCTTGAGTGGCTCTAAACAGAATTCCTGCACGGTGGAGTGCTCTCTCACTCTCTCGCACTTTCTCTCCCCCTCTCTCTCTCTCTCACGCTCTCTCTCTCCCTTTTTCTCGTGATCTCTCTTTCACGCTCTCTCCGACTCCCTCCTCCCTCTTCCACTGTCTTGCACCATCTCATGGAGGTGTTTGCCTAAGGCATTCCCGTGCCCCCCTCTGTGGTGGAGTCGGCTAGCTAATTTTCTCACGAACACCTGGAACCTTCTGTCTGATGAGTTCCGTGCCGTGTTCAGCTGAGGACAGATTCACGGCTGTGGGCTTCCTCTGTCTGCATGTTATTATGCATCAGTGGGAATTTAAACTCTCACTGATTAACTCTTGTGTTGAATTTGGGGGTTAGCGCCCCTGGTTCTGCTGAATACAGTGAGTCGGGCTGCTGCGCTTGGCCGCCCCCCTTCACCATCCTGCTCAGCGTGCCCCTTTTCTGCTCTCCAGGAAGCACTTGAGCTGCCTTCTCTGACGGACCACGGATGCCAGCTCTCACAGTCAGCCCGTTGTCCTCTCTGTGACCTTGACTTTGCCATTAATCGGTGACACAGGCCTGGGCTGTCCCGCACAAATCAATCTCCATTTTCTGGATCGCAAATCACCCGGAAGGGACATTTGTGTCACAGGGGGCCCTGATGCATTTCGGATTTGCTCTGATCTGCTCTCTCGCGCCCCTCCTCTCTTGGCAGGAAGCTGTCATTTGGCATTCATCAATTTTTTATTTTTTTTATTTTTTTTAATCTTCTCCACCTCCACCTGGTAACACCAGGGGAAAAACGCCTCGGCTCTACAGTCAAAGGAAAACCGGTTGCATAGCCCGCTAGCGTCCTTCTGAGGCATAGCAACGGCTCATCGCCACGACGATAGACAGGCTTTAGAGTCTCATCTCACTGGAGGCTTTGTGTCTGTCTCATACAATCCTGCCTGGTTTCCTCATTAAAAGGCAGCGTGTATTTCTGTGAGGAACGGAGTGCATTTCTGAGAGGAACTGAGTGTATTGCTGAGAGGAACGGAGTGTATTATTGAGAGGAATAGAGTATTATTGAGAGGAATAGAGTGTATTATTGAGAGGAATGGAATGCATTGCTGAGAGGAATGGAGTGTATTGCTGAGAGGAATAGAGTATTATTGAGAGGAATAGAATGTATTGCTGAGAGGAATGCATTGCTGAGAGGAATGGAGTGTATTGCTGAGAGGAATAGAGTGTATTATTGAGAGGAATAGAATGTATTGCTGAGAGGAACGGAGTGTTTTTCTGTGAGGAACGGAGTGTATTTCTGAGAGGAATGGAGTGTATTGCTGAGAGGAATAGAGTATTATTGAGAGGAATAGAGTATTATTGAGAGGAATGGAGTGTATTATTGAGAGGAATAGAATGTATTGCTGAGAGGAATGGAGTGCATTGCTGAGAGGAATGGAGTGTATTGCTGAGAGGAATAGAGTATTATTGAGAGGAATAGAGTGTATTATTGAGAGGAATAGAATGTATTGCTGAGAGGAACGGAGTGTTTTTCTGTGAGGAACGGAGTGTTTTTCTGTGAGGAACGGAGTGTATTTCTGAGAGGAATGGTGTGTATTTCTGAGCAGAACGGAGTGTATTTCTGAGCGGAACGGAGTGTATTTCTGAGCGGAATGGAGTGTATTTCTGAGCGGAACGGAGTGTATTTCTGTGAGGAACGGAGTGTATTTCTGAGAGGGATAGTGTATTTCAGAGAGGAAAGGAGTGTCACCGCTCCGCGGGTCCCGGGCGCAGTGTAATTACAGCCTTCCTTCGGGCCCCGGTCCCGCTGACGTCTCCCTCCCCCTCTCCTAATGAGCCCTCTTAGCGCCTAGCGCACCGCGGCCTGTAGCGGCGTCGGGCTAGTGCTGGAACTGTAATTGCTGTTTACCTCCTTCCCCGCCTCGCAGGGTAGGCCTGTGTCTGTTTTCAGCGCGAACGCAGCCGACACTTAGGAGCACCGTTAAACACCCCCCTGCTGCCTACACCCCCCCCCCCCCAGTTCCACAGCCATGTGAGCCCCGTTAAGCTGCAACGTCGTTTTCCCGCTCGAATGCGAATAATCGGGTTTTCCTTTTCCTGCTGCTGCAATGTGTGCACTTGTATTCCAAGCGCACAGAGATGCCTGCCTGTCATCACTGGTGAGATGAGCATTAAATGTTTGTTTTGGGGGGAGGGGGGGGAATTCCTCAGGCTGATTATACACTGCTGGCGTATTTGTGGTTTAGTGGATGTCCTGCCCAGCAGTGTATGAAGAAAGCTCTCTGTCCTGTGAGAGAAAAGCTTCTGAAGTCTCTGGAGTAAAAGGCACTGCCTTCGAGGAGGTTTGACGGAAGATCTGCTCAGTCAGAAAGAAAAGAAGCTGAAGGCTTTTTTAAAATTTAATAAAGTATAAATAAAGTGGCCCGCAAATGCATGAATCATCATTTGTGCCGGCTCTGCAGGGCACTGGGACGTACTCTGGATGAATTGCTGCTGTAGGCCGTTTTCTGACGAGCTCGTCACCCTGAGCGCTCTCCATGTATATTTTTCTATTGATTCTTATTTTTATTTTTTATTTTTTTTCCCCGAGCTGATGTAAGCTTCCCACCGTTTTCCTCGGGCTAAGTGCAGTCTTGCTGATGTAAGAACAGTCTCTTGTGAAGAGCGTGTTTCTGAATGGACTGTAGGAGGGCTGAAGGAGAGCTGTAGCTGGGCGGCAGTGTAGTGTAATGGGTAAGGAGCTGGTCTTGTAATCTAAAGGTCACAGGGTCTATTCGCGTGTAGGACACTGCAGTTGTACCCTTGAGCAAGATTCTTAACCTGCATTGCTTCAATATATGTCCATCTGTATAAATGGATACAATGTAAATGCTATGTAAAAAATAGTGTGTAAGTCTCTGTGGGTAAGAGCGTCTGCTAAATGCCTGTAATGTAATGTAATGTAATGAAGGGGTTCAGCGAGCTCCTTGTCTTCACTGCTCAGAATCTGAGGATTGAGTCTGGTTGCTCTGAGAACATGCCAATACCTTCCCTGCGGTTTATTTATCATTAGTCTCTCTGCAGTTATTCATGGCTCACTGAAAGCACTGCACAGTCGGGTCAGAAACGGTTTTCTGTCAGGTATGAAAAACCTGTTGAGTGGTAGTCGGTCGTAAATGTCTGGGGGGCAATGAAGTAGAGAGTGCATTGCTATCCAGATACTCTGTGGTTGGAAGGAAACCAAAATTGATTTACGTTTTTGGAATTTCATGTTGAGATAAGGCCCACCGCCCTGTGGTAGTGATAACTGATACTTTAATTCTTATTTTGCAATTTTGCCCTCCTGAACAACCGTGGCCACTAAAGATGAGCAGAGCATTCACACATGCGTGCACACACACACATACAAACATGCGCACACAGACACACACACAAACATGCACACACAAACACGCTCACTCTCTCTCTCACACACACACACACACACACACACACACACACAAACATGCGCACACAGACACACACACAAACACACACGTTCACCCGAACAGGCCCATGGAGCCTCTGTCCTCTGTGACGAGGTGATAATTTCCCAGCATTAGCATCATTTCCCGCTCGGTAGCCACGGAGACGGAAACGCGTGCTTCCGCGCATACCCTGGCCCTCGTTCCTGAGCCAGCGGTGCTCTGGCCTTCCGCACAGATTCAGTTCTAAGTGAGCCGGGCTTTATCTGATCCCACGGCCTGATCCGTGTGCACGGAGAACAGACTCGCCCTTGTGACCGATACGCTTCGGTACGGGCAGGTACACACTGGCTGAGTAAACCGTGCAAACCCCCTGACACTGTCCCGGATGAGCGCTTCTGCTCCTCTCTTATTTGCCTTTCTCCTGTGTCTCTGTGAGATAAGGCTTGTCCCTCTGCTGTTCCGAATGGAGGTGCAGCCCATTACCCTTTTCCCATTTAGGAAGCACAACCCCCCCCCCCCCCCCCCCCCCCAGTGGTTTTGGCATACCGTGGGAGATATCCCACAACGCAACAGCGGAAGGTCAGTAATAATGAATGGGCGCCTCATGAGGATCAGGCTTTAAAAACTCTCAATAATGAATGACTGTGCTGGCATGCTCTCCCATTTTAGGTTCTGAATTTCTCCAAGCCCCCCGTACCGCAGTAATGTGAGAGGGGTCCAGGCCCAGGGTAGTCTGTTTGGCAGGAGCCAAAAGCCTCTGAATGAGCACTGTGTCTTTGACACTTTGAAAACAACTGTATGAATCTGACCACGTCTCCTAATATCAATACTGAATTAGTGTAATTTGATAATCGGAAAATGATAGAATACTGTGATGCATCAAATTATGATTTATGCAGACATTACCATGGAGACTGTCTGTCTGTTTTTGTTCTGTTAAGTTCCCCTACTTTACTGTCTCTTCAATGTGGAAATGGCTTTAGTGCTGCAGAACTGGAGGGATTCAGCACCACGGACAGCTCCTACCAAGCTGCTTTAGCTGCTGTTCTCGGGGCTGCTCTGTGCAGTGAGATCTCATCTCCCTGCAGCTGCTGCTTAGTTATTCTCTCCTGAACTAGAAACCGATAATCCTGACTGATCAGTGTGTTCCAGGTAGCCCTGGAACAGAGAGATAATGTGAGAGAGAGGGAATGTGAAAAAGAGGCAGTGTGAGAGAGAGATAATGTGTATGGGAGAGAGAGAATGTGAGAGGGAGAGAATGTGTGACAGAGAAAATGAGAGAATTAGAGTGATAGCTACACCCAGATCAGCTGTGTCACTGAGGAGAGCAAAATCAATATAGGGCCAGGAGGCTGCAATGGGCCTGTTCTCTCTCTCTGTCTCTGTCTCTCTCTCTTCCTCTCACCCTGTTCAGTTCCTCTCCCTCTCCCTCTCCCTCCTCTCTTCTGTATCAGTGCTTCTGCTGTGTTTCTCACATCACAGACAGAGCTGCAGATTTGCGGCACGGTGGAGTGCTTGTGCTCTGAGCAAATGCCTCTGCCAGGATTGTTCTGTTTAACATTTATTATTTATTACATCGAAAATGAGGAGGAAACCGTTTGGAAAGGAAAAAAAGGGCAGGGCATGCCTTCCCAAAAAAGAATAGGTTTGTCTTGCTGTCGTCTGGTCTCCTTGGTAACCGGCCCGTGCCCCTCCCCTTCTGTAAATGGCTCGCTCGTGGTCTTGGCTGGAGGAGCTGGTCATAGCTGTCATGTTTATTGAGTTGACATTTTGTGGATTGTTTTTTTTTCAATGCGTATTTAAAATTGATTTAACCCGAAGAGACCAAACAATACTTCTGTTGTTTTTAAGAGCTCAGGTTTCCAACTGACCACTCGGTCAGCTAATAGCACATTTTAGTGCTTTCCTCATCTGACAAATTTCTTACTGAAGTTTATAATTTTTTGTGTTTTGTTTTTTTCTAGTCTTCGTGGGTTTGCTTCTCACTCCAAACTTCTGTCAGTTTGGGAATGTGCTGTCCTCCAAATCAGGTGATGTCACCTACCCCTTCTTTCTCTGAGCTCATAAGGACATTGAGCAGGGGTACTCTTCATGTGTATCTTCTGCAGGTGGACTGCAGGTGACCAGTTGATCAGTGGGGTTTTTTTTTCCGGTGGACATAAATGTCCCACAAACTGGCAACCCTCTCTGCTCTGGTGATGCTGAGCCCAATTATGTGCTGCCCTGTGGAGCTGCCAGCCGAAGCCAGTGCTAGCACGGTGTGGATTTGATACCAGGACATGGGGCCTCTCCACAACACTAGAGCAGCGTCTTAAAAGGATGAGCCATCCAGCTTTGCATACCTCTGGATGTACACTGTTCATCATTGAAAGTGTTTAATATTGGTTGTGCCTCCCTGCAGAACTTCCAAAACAATGGAAGCTCCTCACTGCATCGCTGAAAGCGATTGGCTGCAACCTCGACTGGCTGCATTTTTATTTTTGTTTTTGTTTTTTCTTTTCTTTTCTTTTACATTCTCATCTCTTGTTCTCGCTGCTATCACTCCAGGGAATTTTCTGGACAGGAACGGAAGGCTTTGTTCTCCACTGTGCTGTTCACATGTTTTTTTAATTTTTTTTTTATAATGCGCCATTTTATCTCCAGGTCAAGTGTGGGGAGGTGCAGGTAGATCTATTTTTATGCGCCAGACGGTCTGTCAGACGGTCAGATACAGACTCTAGTTATCACCTCCCGCTACTTTAGCTTTCTGAAACCTGATTGCGTTCTTCAAGCTGCAGAAACTACCGATTCTGGGGTCTCGTATTGGATTGTTTCGTCGTTGGCTTTTAATTCGAGCGCGCGAACAGCGCAAGGACAGCGCGAGAAAGCGGTGTGCGGTGAATGAGATTAAATATTGAGCGTCCCACATGGAACGCTTAAGAGCTGGAAACTGGGCTCCCGCCTTCAGCGCTGGCTCACCCTGCACTTACCGATGGGCCTGCGACCTCAAGGTCTCCGTTCACCTTAATTTCATTTGTTTGATTAAATGAATCCTGGCTGCGCATCACTTAACATCAGGTCAATGCCCCGAAAGCATGCATTTTAATAGTACTCCTGGTATTTTTTCTTTTGGAACTGTGAAGTTGAGGAGTCTGGTGTCTCGGTTCAGCGTTGAGCATGATTTGTTTTTTCATGCTTCCTCTCTGGATGCCAATAATGGTGCTAATTTTAGTCTGACCGCGTATTACGCAACAAGTGGAGCTGTCCAAGGGACTTCGGCTGATTGGCAGGGTGGAGTGGGTGGTTCTTGTCTCTTGCTTGTGAGGCTGCTTCTCACATTTTCTTCGCTGTTTTCAAACACCTGTTTTTAAAACCGTCCTTCTTCTCCCTCCACGGTGACCCTCATAGCCCGGATGTCTTGGGTTCGAGCCGTAGTTACGCCATTCACCAGCTGTGACTGGCAATGTAGTATAATGGGTAAGGAAGCAAGGTACTCAACCTCCATTACATCAAGGTACTTAACCTTCAGTATAAATCCAGCTGTATGATATAGCTGGGTGTAATGTAAATGGATGCAATGTAAATGCTATGTAGTGTAAATTGCTCTGGATTAGAGCGTCTGCTAAATGCCTGTAATGTAGTGTAATGTAATGTGGACAGGACTCAGCAGTGAATGTGCATGGTTGTCTTTGTTTGGTCAGTGAGTTGGAGTCTTCTGATTGGTGCGTTATTCTCCTGGTGTGGCAGTAGGGATTGTAGATGCAGCAGTTGTGTATGGCTGGTTTCGTTTGGTCAGTGAGACAGAGGCCTCTGATTGGTGCATTCTCTCCTGGTGTGGGAGTAGAGATTGTAGTTCCAGCAGTTGTGTGTGGCTGGTTTTGTTTGGTCAGTGAGACGGAGGCCTCTGATTGGTGCGTTCTCTCCTGGTGTGGCAGTTGGGATGGTGGTTACTGTGGTGCTGCGGTGAGTGTGGTCTTCCTTTCGCAGGTGCGGACCGCAGTGCAGTGACTCTCGGGCCCAGGTGCAGTTTGAAATTGGTGAGAATAAAGGAGGGAGGGGGTAGGATGGTGGGGGGGAGTTCTAAAAATAGCCAGCCACCCCTAGATTATGAATCTCTTGTATGTTTGTCCTAGTTTCAGCCGAGGTGAGGCGTAGAGGGTGCATTTGCTGTGCTTTGTATATCAAACGGGCCAAGCATTGCTACAGAGCAGTGGCCCTTTAATAAGGATGAGTGGGAGGGGTGGAAATCGCTCCCCCCATTTTACCCCTCAGAGGCGAGGCCTTCCATCGCCTTACCTGGATGAATCCTGAAGCAACCCGCAGACTTGATATTCCTTCAGCCAGGGCCTGCTGTGCTCCAAATGAATCACTTTTTTTATTTTTTTTTAACCTGGAAACTCCCTCAAAATTTCAAAATAAAAGCCTCGGGGAACTTTAGCCTCCCGTGAGTCCAGTAATGAGGCAGATCTAATTCCCGCTGGGTTTTGCTTTGACGCGCTACACGTGCGGACAGTCCCATACGCAGAAGCGTGTGCCTGTCAGACCGGCTCCGCGGTTACAGCGACTGAAACGCGCACGCACCCGGTGCCGAGCGGCACGCTGGAGAGGGGAGCGAGCCGGATACATAATTCATAATCACCGGCTTGCGCTGTGGAGATTAATGCCGCTGACAAACCGCCTCATTAGTTATGGAGCGGGGGGAGGCGGGGCGGGACAGGCCCGATGCGGGACGTTTCGCCAGGCGATGCTGCGTCACCGGTGTCGCGTGTCGCCCGCGTGTCTGTTTCTGACCCAGTCTGTTCGAGCGGTGGCCGCTTGCCAGTAACCTGAATGGAGCGGTGGCTCCTTTTAATGCCCGGAGCTGAAATACAGCATGTTGTCTGAGCCCTGCTATGGGAGTACTGTACCACCCGTACCCCGCAGAACCCCTGTCTGCCTACTGTGTGTGAATAACGGTCGAACGGGCTTGTCTGGAGAGCTGGGTAAATGTGATGTTGCTCTGCATATGATTCATGGCTGGGCTGGGCTGGGCTGGCCTAGGGCTGGGGACGGGGGCAGGGACGGGGGGTGGGAGCAGGGGCAGGGGGCGGGGGCAGGGATGGGAGTCGGGGGGGTGTTTGTGAGTTGGGCGCTCGTCACACTTTCTCTAATTAGATGATGAATTTGGTGGTGGCGCCTGGCGCTCTGACTGCAGAGGCATTCCTGTCACCAACGTTTACAGTAACTCAGCCTGGGAGAAACGAACCCACAAGAGCTGTGAAGAGCTGTGGGTCTCCTCTGCTGACACAGCTTTCATAAGCGCCTGGATTAAGCGTGTCTTGGTGGGGAGTATGTCACAGGCGCGATTTATTTACATCTGGGAGGTTTGTGGGAATGAGCTCAAATCAGAGGCGCAGATACTGCTACATCATCATTCTGTGCCGCTACGTTACGTTACATTGCGTTATCAAGGACGGAGTGTGGCACAGTGGGTAAGGAACTGCGCTTGTAACCGAAAGGTCGCAGGTTCGATTCCCGGGTAAGGACACTGCCGTTGTACCCTTGAGCAAGGTACTTAACTTGCATTGCTTCAGTATATATCCAGCTGTATAAATGGATACAATGTAAAGTGCTATGTAAAAAGTTGTGTAAGTCGCTCTGGATAAGAGCGTCTGCTAAATGCCTGTAAAGTAATGTAATGTAAAATGTAATACTCTCCAGAGCCACGACCACTTGTTTCTCTTCCCTCTTTGTCTCCTGAGATGGGCTGATTGTCTCTTTGATATACTTCTCTGTGCTTTCAGTGTGCCTTCAACCTCTGACACCCTGTGAGGAAAGTGGGTAAAGAATGAAGCAAAGCAGAGAGTGCGAGCTTCCGATCCCACCTGCAGTATTCTGGTTACGCCCACAATGCGTATTTATATCAATCAGCCACTGCCCTCCTGTGGTTGAGAGAGGAAGTGCAGCTGGGTTTGAAACCCTCCATGGGCTGTAATGAGTAATGAGAAATTCTTGTTTCCCCCCTTTATTCTCTTATGCTCTACTTTTAAATTTTATGATTTTACTGTATAAATTCTATGGATAAAAGTTAGTGTGTAGGAATGCCTGAGATCAGATGTAGGAAAGAATTAAGGTCGAAATGTGTACTGAGAGAAGGTTTTTTGGGAATTTGACTGTGACACTGCAGTCAACCACCCTACGCTTTTGAAAAGTGGGTGGGATTTTTAATGACCACAGAGAATCTCTCTGGATTTTTGAAGCTTTGGTACAGAGACCCATCCACCCCACTAACAGCAGTAACTGAATTTTCCTCCCAGGAACCAAGTAGCAACCAAGTCCTACCCTGCTTTTCTTGAGCAGTTTGACATGAGAAGGTTAAATGGTGGCGTGTGGCTGCCTGCAAAATGCCAAATGTGTTTGTAATTGCAGCATCATAGATTGGTATTCTATATTCTATGGTGAATGTTTATGGGGAACAAGGGACACGGATAATTTGATGACCCATTGGTAGTCTTAAGTGTCCCAACCCATTTGTAGTTCTTTGTGTGAACTCTAGATGGTGTTTGAGAAAACAATTGTGTTCGTGTAATTTGTAAATTGTCCACTAGATGGCAGTATGCACAAAAACTGAGCTCAAACTCAAACCTGTCTGCTGCATGTGTCTTCCTTTTATATGTCCCTTATTGCTTTAGTAAAGATATTGCTTTATTAAAAGGCCATTTTTCAACTTCAAATAATAATGACTTTAATGGCTATACACTGAGTATAACCCTGCTGTAGTAAATGTACACTGTAATGGAGAATTATGTTCTGTTTCTACAGGCTTTTCCCCCCCCTCCCTACCCACAATATTTTTTATTAGTGTTCATTTCCACAACCTGCGCTATCGATTCAGAAGAGTGCAGATCATGTGCTTTCCTCCAGAGCTTGTGACACCAGCCACTGCTTGTTATCTCCCCACAGTTTGGGGGTTACATTACAAGCATTTAGCAGACCCCCTTATCCAGAGCAACTTTGTCATCATTTTTACATAGCATCCATTTACAGACAAACATTTACTGAACCAATGCAGGTTAAGCACCTTGCTCAAGGATACTACAGCAGTGCCCTAACTGGGTGTTGGACCTGCAACCTTCAGGTCACGAGCCCAGTTCTCCAACCACACAGGCTCCCACGGGCATGAATTGGAGGACGATGCTTGCAGTGCAGCTCAGACTTCTGTACGCCCTATCGACCAGCGGGGGGGCTCGCTGCTGCGTGATGAAACTGCATCGTCCTACCCGACTGAAACCCTCCCGTCGCTGGGAGACTCTAGAGCCGGTCCTGTATCGCCATGCCGACCACGGTCGCACGCGCACCGGCACGGTCCGAACCCGAGACCGCTCCGCTTTTTCACCAGGCTTCCGCTTGGTAACCCTCCAGTGACCCAGACCTGGGTCAAATAACGTATTTGTTTTGGATTCAAATGCTTTTCTGTGCTCTATTGATCGTGCCTGGTTATAATTGAGCCTGCCAATATGACCAGAAGGCGGGGTTTGCATTTTTTCCAGAGTAATTCATTCATTGGTGCTAATACACCAGACAAGATCAGTAAAAGCGTAGAAAAGTATTTGAATCCAAAACAAATGCGTTATTTGACCAAGGTCTGCCAGAGACTGATGAGAAAAGAAATATGCAGTGGATGGAATGCGGTGTATTTAATATATTGGATCCAGAGTATGGAAGGGAACCGGTCACAAAGCCATTCACACATCAATAAGAGCTGAAGAGACACTGAGAGATGTACCCATAATCAGCAAGGGGATCCAGAATCTGGCTTTATTATCCCATTTCCTGTATTTTATTAGCTGGCTGACACCCTCCCTTTTTGATAAGAGACAGAGAGTGCAGGCGAAAATTGCTTTTTTGCTCCGGATGATTTTTTGAGATGACAATGCACCGCAGACGATAAGATGTGCTGGGTTTTTTTCCATTTATTAGAATTATTATTTTTCACTGTTCGCACTGGTTTTCCGTAAGCGGCAGCTCCATTGAGATTGCAGTCATCGGATTCAACAGGGTGTACGAGTGCGATGGAGTGCATAATGCCCACTAACCCCTGTGTTTCTGGGATGAGACATTTCAAGCCGAAAGTATAAAGTACCTATTGGCCAACGTGCCGGGTTCCACTTTAACAGAAAATGGCGGTATGCTCTGGTTAACAATTCATCGTCTTTTGCTACTGCTAGATGTTTTACTTTCCTGTCGGCAGACCTCAGTCTTGAAATATTAACTTTAGTCTGGCCTTCGTAGAGAGGCCTTGTGATGTAGGATAGTCTTCCCCTTACAGGCTGTGATGAACAGGACCAAATCTTTCTGTAATGTTTTGCTGTTTTGTCTGCAGCCAATTTAACTGCTTTCATAAACATAACACGCACGTCACTGATTTAACTATCCTTGCATCTTTTTTATTGAAATTATTTATCCCTTAATTTGTTTATCTATATGCTTTGGTTTCTTGATGCTAGGTGACGTGATATTCGATGTAATATTGAATTGGCCAGGTGTCATTGGTTTATGCATGGAATCTTAGGTGTACCAATTTAATTAGGAAAATGTCCCGGAAACATAAACTACATAAGCCCCAGAACCTAATTCATATTAAGATAACCAAATTTGGCACCAACTCCTGTTTGCTGTTCTACTGCTCTTATGCTTCAAAATCAGGTGTCTGTGAATAAGGAAAAATGTCTAAATAGGCTACAAATCACCAGTGATTAGGTGGAAATATGTGTAGAAACTTTACACAGGATCCGTACTGTGTGATGTGTGCACAGGGTCTATGGGAAGAGTATAATCTGTGCAGAGGCTGATATCTTACTGTGCTCCTCATTTCGATGCATGTATCCATTCTTATAACTCGTAAAACACGTATTCAGTAAAATACCTTGTGCTTTTATACAGCCTTAAGTCCTGTGCAGTGTTTTATTTGCATTCGGCAAATTTATTGATTGGAAAAATTGCTGTCTCCAAATGTTTTCTCAATGTTACCGGAACATTTTATCAGTGTTACAACGATGCCACCACATGACCGCAACATTGTGAGACCGTTTTGTGTTGGCTGGGACAACAGCCAATAAGAGTAAAGGGTTCACATGGTAGTTCACACACTTTCTGTTCTGTACTTTGATTGGATGCAACAGTGGTATTTTTTAGAATAAATTGTACGCAAGCCTTTCAGATTAATGGTATGAGGGGGGGGAAAACTATATTACTGCAATTTGAATGCATAGCAAATGGGACCCTTTGGGTGGAATAATTTTGAAGGTTTCTGGTTGAGGAAAGAGGCCATCTTAGGTTCTCATCCATCTTGCTGACACCGTCTCTGGCAGGTCTGTCTGTCACGCTACCCTGAATGTGCTTCAGGACATGCCTTATGTAACAGCTGTGCAACTCTCCGTGTGAAGAGAACTCATTTCATTTATTTGCTCACAGAAAGCAAGGATTCCCTGTTGAAGAAGACAATGAGAGGGTACAGACTGTGTGTGGGGTTGTTTTTTTTTTCAGTAATTATTTTTTGAGAGGTGCTTTTACTAAAGGACAGAGTTGAATACTAACAGCTAATGGGGATCCTAATGGTAACAGTTGATGGTAACAGCCAATGGGGATCCTAATAAACTAAACTAAACTAATACCAAGGTTTAGTTTCCAATTCTGTTTTCTGTAATTTAGATTTTGCCACTACTGTAAAACATTATCATCATTTATTATGAATCACAACATTGTATTTGATTTATTGAATTTGTTTGCCATGATATGCTAAATGACTCTGCCATGATAAAGTTATGGATTTTAAAATGATTTGCATGTATTAAGCTTTGTAAATATCAGGTAAAAAAAAGATACCAATACAGAATGTCCTTAGGCTTATTCAGTTAATGTGTGCTCTCTCATGTGCAGCCTCAGTCTAATGATAGTCTAAAAATCAAATATGGGATTTTTCTATTAAAATGAAGTAAAAATTGCCTAAATATCACCAATTCAATAAAAGAAACACAAGGAGATCTGGTTGAGCTTATTTATATTTTAAAAAATGGGTTTCGCTGAATAAAATGGCAAAATACCTAAGTCTGTTGTGCTAGGCCCCAAGATTTGGGGGGAAAAACTTTTTGGGTCATTGAGCACTGAAGCTTGTCCTTTATTCCTTTCCATCGCTGAACATAACCCTAAACTTGCCACAGCCCTAACGCTTACTGTCTTCCTAGCGTTAACCCCAAACCCAATTCTAGCCCTAAGCCTAATGATAGGCCTCATGGAATTTTGTTCTATTAAAACAGATTAAAAACTGCCTAAATGTTATCAATTCAACCATGTAATTACACGGAAATCTGGTTGAAGTCGTTTATTAAAAATAATAAAAATCGATGAGGGGGACTCCCCTTGTGTGTGCTGAACTTTGCGTGTTCTCGGAGAGCTTGTCGTGGGAGATCTCGTTACCCATAATCCCTTCCCTCGGCTCAGAGAGGCCTGATGGCGTTCGGGCTGAGCATAATCCCTCCCCAGCGTGGGTCCCGAGCAGGCTGCCGGCGTAAACTGAGACGAGATAAATAGGGTTCGAGTCCCCCTTTCCTCCACTCCCACCTCGTCTCCTCCGTTGCCCCTAGAAACCGATCTTTGTGTCCTGTAGCATGTGCTTACAGACGGGAACTGCATGATGAGATCCCTTCTGCC
Source organism: Anguilla anguilla (assembly GCF_013347855.1). Classification (NCBI taxonomy): domain Eukaryota; kingdom Metazoa; phylum Chordata; class Actinopteri; order Anguilliformes; family Anguillidae; genus Anguilla; species Anguilla anguilla. The sequence goes on from NC_049212.1 coordinate 35,515,857, forward strand.
AGCCCGTCTGGACTGCGTGTGCTTTATTGGAGATGTCACGGTGACAATTTGAAGAGCATGAACTCAAACTGATTTCTAATGTGAAAAATCCATTAAGGTCCATTGAGTGGGACCCTACCCTGTGCTGGGTGGCGTATTTGTCCCCAGGGTTCCTCTGTGTGGCGTGAGTGGCCATTGATCCAGATTTGGCCAAATGTCCTGCAGTCACTGCCCCCCCCCCCCCCCCGCCACCCTCATCCCGCACTCCAGGGCCCCCACCAGCAGTGTCTCGTACTGCTGAATGGTCATGCAACAGGAGAAATTCTCCACAAATCCTCCAAAAATCTGTCAAGACCTGTTTATCATTTCGGGGAGGGGGGGGGGGGGAAGGGTAATGGCTGCTGACAACCTCGTCTCCTTCCCTGCAGTTGATCCATGGGCTTTATGTGAGAATGAAGGAGTAATTAGCAATCAGAAAACATCTTTTGTTTCCTGCAGAGAGCTGGCCAGTGGGTTTTATGCCACATTATTCTTCCTTTGAGATGTCCGTCTTTTCTTTCACACAGCTGATGCATCTGCAGTGTCCTCCTCTGTGTGAAAGGAACTCTTTTAACCATCAATATTGCCTTGATATCTCGTGCTGTTTGATACATCTCTATGGCATCAAAAAGAATTTTGGAATTTTAGATTTTTTTTTTGTTGCATCACAATTGAAAGGCGGCGTTCTGACACCTGGTTCTTCCCTTTGATGTCCGGGGTCCTCTGTCTCTTCCTGCGGTGGGGCCTGACCCCTTGCCAGCTGCCTGTGAGCTCAGGTTGGAGCTCCTGTTTGGTTTTTAAGCACAGGGCTGTGGGCCTCTATGGAAGACCATGTACGGTTCTCCCTGGAGAACTAACAGCTGGAGAGAGGAAGAGAAGTGTGTGGGGGGGAAATAAAGGGCCATTTCCAATCGTCTGTGTGTCCCATGGAGGCAATTTTGGCAGTCTGTGCCACTGAGGGTGACATTGAGGGCAGTAGTAGCAGGTCACACTTTGAGGTCTGTTTCCCACTGGTGCCCAATTACTGTCATATCTAAGTGTGCACAAGCCATTTCTTTCATGAAATGATGGTAACAGATACTCTCTGTTTTTACCAGTTTTCTCAATTTTTGAAAAGGCTCCCTGATTTAGAAACTGCTACTCGCCATGTCTCTCGGTACTCTCAGTACTCCGTCTGTTCGCTCTCGGTTTGCACGTTCGCTGAGCACCGCAGGGGGCTTTTACTCTGAAATGTAAATCGAACTACCTCAAGATTGTCTGCAAGAATGTGACTGGCGATGCCCTTCTGGTGTGGATCTCCTGGCTGACGACGTGTAGAAAGGCCAAGGACAGGTTATTCTCGATCTAACGCAGTATTTGTGACGGCAGAGTTTAAGCTTGTCAGATCAAGCGAGCGGGCTGAAGTTCTTTATCCTGTTGTCAGGTAGGGCTAAACCTTCATGGTACCAGAGGTCTGGTTCACAGCAGTCTTCCTTCAAAGTACTTTTTTCAAAGTACCACTTCCTGATGTGGGGGCGGGTTGGATTGTGTTCGCTGTGTCAAGTGTCTAATTCAAGGTCACCGAGCTAAATCGATCAATTTAAGCAACTGATTGCACAGTTCCTTCACCTTCCCTGGTTCCTCGGGTCTATATTGGCTGCTGATTTTCTAAATGAAAACAAAAACCTGTACGGTCCCTGGCTGGGGTCCCCTGGAATAATGGCTCCATGTGCTCCTTCTGGATCTGATTCCTGAGCTGGGGGGTTTGTGTGCTGAAATGAGATCCATACACAAAAAAAGAGTAGGGTTGCGCCTCTGTGCACAGGAAGTTCCTTTAAATTCTGCATAGTTTTTTTTCTTTCTTTTTTTTTCTTTTCCTTTCCCCCCCAGAAGTCAATTTGGACAGAACAGTCTGTCCAGTAAATGCATTTAAATGTAAATGGAAGCTTCTGAGGATCTGGGTAGCGGAGGCGGGTGAGGCTTTCCTTGGTTTCGTTTGTTTCGGTGTTTCTGAACTTTGCCTTCCCGCACCGGAGAGCTCCCCAGGAGTTGACCGTTGTGAGGAATGCTTCCTTACTAAACGCTTCAGAGCCTCTGTGAGACGTCTGAGTAAAACTCTCCTCGTCTTCCTGTAGTTGTTTGGGTTCCAGACAAGATGCAACCCGCTGTTGAAAAGGGCCCTGCTTATTTTGTCTGAAGCTACAAACCTTGTGGCAGTTCCCTGTTGGTATATACTGGTGCATTAATGGTGTGTTTCCTGGGTTGTGTTTGAATGCAGTGCCATGTAGGAAGCTCTCTCTCTCTCTCTGTAGCTCAGCAGGGCTGCAATTTCCTGTAAGACCATCGACTGTCTTAAGAATTAGGCAGCTTTATGAAACTTTAATACATCCCCCCCCTTTCCCCAAAAGAAGCTGCTGTCCCTATATGGTAATGTGTTACATAAGAACTGCAATCCTCCCTTATTTTTTTTTTCCCTCACTCTACCAGAATTTCTTTTTCACTCATTATTTTCCGTCTGTGAGAGTAAAATTTATGATGACAAGCTCTGGGGTTGTTCATTCGGAAAAGGAAGGCTCTGATCGCCTTCCCCCCCCCCCCCCTTAATGAGGCTCGTCTGTGCTTCCGTTTTAATGAGGAATGGAGGCGATTGCACGGGGAAATCAGTCAGCTGCGGCATGTTCATCTGCGACGGAGGCAGCGCGTTGGCTGGGCCTCGAGCTCCTGGGCAGGGGCACCGTAAGGGGGTAGGGGGGGTGGTGGGGGGGGGAGTTAGGATGATTCCAAGGGCCCTGACTGACAGGGACCCACAGAAATTACTAGAACATAGGATTTTATGGGGTGGAGGGGGCCCAATGTGAGTTCTTTTTTCACGGGGCCCAGAATCCCTGGTGGTGCCCCTGCTCTTGGGTAATGCAGCCTCGCTTTAGAGTGCATGCTCCCTCTAACCGTGCTGAAAAGTGTGACAAAGTTTTCACACGCATAGGCCTAGGCTATATGCTGTTTTATAACTGAAGGATTTTGCCTGCAGTTTGAAGTTGCAGGTGTCTTTGATCGGAACCTAGTAGTGACTGAATACTTGTTTATATACATGTTATTTTTTATTGAAAGATTGAATTTCATACCTTTTGTGAGTAAAGCTAACTGAATACAAGTTTCTGTTGAGAATGTATTCTGTCCTTTTCGAGCCAGGTTTTTATAAAAGGTGCAGGACTGAGGGCTGGGTTTGCTTACACTCCAGTGCACCTGTACTTTGTCCCAGGTGATCATTTACAGTTTGCACATGTGATTGTAAATGTAGGACACTGTGGGTTAGACCTTTTGAAGCGTCCTGCAATAAATGATTCTCAATGTGCAACTTACATGATGCTGTTTAAGGCATAACATACAGTATATTAGGCAGTTTAGACATTTAGGTTCACAGTTCAGTCATTCTGCTGGTTTGCATTTTGTTCCTCAATAATTCAAGTATATATGTATACAGCCCCCACAATCATGTCTGCAGGTCAACAGGTTGTCAATATTTAAAAAAAAATAATTATCTTAGCGCAAGCATTTATTTACAGAAAACTAGTGGTGTAATATTACAGTGGTGAAAAGTGTTCTGGACATGATGGATTTCACAGTAAACCTGCAGTTATTTGCTGAGTATTATTCCCCTGAGTATTATCAAGCGTCATTTCTGCGTCCCTTACTCAAGACATTTTACGGATCATTCAAGGTATGAAAAAATATGCACACACAAAAAGTACAAAAGCAATTTCAGTTCCAGCAGTTCTCCTCCTGAGAATTTGAAAAGCTGTGAGATGTGAAAACTCAAGATCACAGGGTGTAAATTGGATAAAAAACCAAGGTGTTAAAATACTGGTAAGGGCTGCTTTTTGCAGAGTGGTGTCACGTAGTACCCAGCACTGCCTGGACAGTGATGTTAAAATGTCACTTGTGTGGTGATTCAGGAGTGTAGACGTTATGTAAGCTGCGTCCTCAAACAGAGGACCTGCGTTGCGTGAGCTCTCAATCTTGTTCTAGAAATGGTGAAGTCCCGCATTTAAATTTCTCTGTGCCACAGCTTTTGTCTCTGGGGTGTTCAGATAGCATTAGGCATTGAGCATAATGAGTAGATTGGCTTACCCAGACGGATGTTATTGGGAGTGCCGATGGTCTGTGCTGGCAATGCAGAATTTGAGCCACTCTTCTGGGGGAAAGCAGAGAGGAGCTTTCCTAGTGTGGGACTGGCTGTTGGTTTGCATGTTGTGTAATTTGTTACTGTGGGACTGGCTGTTGGTTTGAATGTTGTGTATTTTGTGTACAGCATTCAAATACAATATTTGAATGTTGTATAACAAGATTTATTACGCAAACAATTGAAAAATTCTGACCCGAAGGCTGAGTGGTAATGATCAGTCCATCAGTGGTTCCCCCTCCTTCATCCCCCCCACCTCCCTCCCTCCCTTGATTCCCCTTGTCTGTCTGGCTGAAAAACAGAAAATGAAAGTCGGTACACCTCCTGTGAATAGGCTTATGGGAAAACGTATTGAATAATTCATAAAGTTTGTGTCATTTCCACGAACACATACACATACATATTTATATTTCTATTGACATATGTATATGCATATCCCTTTCCTTCCAGAGAAATGCTGCAGACGATCACGCTGCTATTAACGGGAAAGTGAATCAACTCTCAGCCACAGAGCCTGACAATTTCGGTCATTCGGGTGATGTCGCCATTGCCATGGCAACGTTGGTCATGCACAATATAGGATGGGACGCTTGCCCAAGCCGCTGCAGCTTAGACCTGGATTTCGCCCAATTCTCTGCTTGCGCCCCTCTACGCTGTGGCATAGAGCTGTCTGTGTGGGTGGATGGCTGGCTGGCTGTAATGATCCCGTGCCTCTGGTGCTCATGGGATATGTGTCAGCGAGCTGCACTTGCTCTAGTGACCTCTTGCTGGTAGCAGGAACACAAGCTTCTTACATTGTAGTGAAATTGTTTTTTTTTCTGGAGCTAATTTGGCGTGATTTGACACGGGCTGCATAGATCTGGGACTGTGTTGTGCTGCTTCATGCAAACCCTAGGAACACCACAGGTGATGTGGACAGGTGAGGATTCATGAACCCCAAAGTGGGTGGAGGTTTTGTGTGCTGCCAGTTGATTTGAATCAATCGTAGTGGACAACAGTCTTGATCAGTTTGCCTGTCCGATTATTTTTTTTAATTCAAAATATTTAACCTCAGGTTGATTTCTGGAATCTTTTCACACAATGAAAATTTCAGTTTGTGCCAAAAAAACTACTAAAATAAATCCCCTTTTTGTCATGAAAACTAAACTATAGCTGGAAAAAACTCTGGTGATGCTAGAGGGGTAATTTACATAAGTACTATTATAATCACTTTCAAATGTTTGGAATGTAGTTAGAATCTCAAATTGAGTTCTTCATAGAGATCTTATCCCTAATTATACAGCATGAAGGGCTGTGCTCACAGTGTGCTGATATTTGATGCTTCATGCATATGTATGTGGTTTGAGCCAAACAGATGTTTTTTTTTTAGCAGGCTGTTGAGGTGGAGTGTTGTTAAATGTCTGTCTGTCTGTGTTAAGTGTGTCTGTCAGTATAAGAGTGTTACGTGTGTCTCTCCCTAGTTGTTTACTTTGTCTTGTGCCCCACCAGGACCTGATTGGATCCTGATTGATTTTGATTGGACTCACCTGGGCCCAGTTTTAAAAGACTCCGATGCCCAGACCTTGGGAGTTGCTTCCTTTTTGTGCTAGCGCTTCCAGTGTTTTTTTTTCTCTCTCTCTTCACGACCTATTTGCTTGCTAGATTGTGTTTTCATATTTTTCTTGTTCTTCCTTTTCTACACACACATACTTGCTTTTTCGCATCCATATACCAACAACACTTTTGTTTAAATAAACTTATTTTTAATTTATTGCGACTCGTTGTGTCCTTGCGTTTGTATGTTGCTTTCAATCGGGGAAGGGCTGTAACGAGAGCAATTTCCTCTACCGCGTGTTCACAGAATATTTCGGTTCTAAAAGTTATGAAGCTGGACTACCCATCTCAGAGACGGGCAATTTCAGTGACCCCTTCCTGCACCAAATCACACAGCCATGATGCTGTTAAACCCCGTTGCTGCTGCTGTTCCTCCATGTTGTTTGTGCTGGTAGCGGTGAGATGTTTACCTTCCTCTCAGAAGCATAAGACAGCTCATCGATTTCTAACTGCAGCACAGGGTCAAAGTTCAGCTGGCTCCCAGGAGTCCCTTCACTAATTTGCAGTGGCTGTGGTCCTGGCACTTCCAAGAATAGGAAACCTGGTGGTGGGGGGGTGGGGGGGGGGGGCGGTGTCAGTTCCTTGCTGTGATTTAACATTTTGACTGACGGCTGACGGGCCTTTCTCTGTCTCAGGTGGTGTGCCTTCAGGATTTTTTCGGGGAAGACGACATCTTCATCGCTTGCGGCCCGGAGAAATTCCGCTACCAAGATGACTTCCTGCTGGATGAAAGTGGTGAGGGAACTTTCTTTCATTATTGTTGTGTTTTTCGTTTTTCATTTTTTATTTTTTGCCTTTTCTCCTTTCTCCCCCCAATTTTTGAGCCCGCTTCTGTTCTTTAGTGCTCATCACTGCAGGCTCAGCTGTCAGCGCAGGCACATGCCGACAGTGAGTTGAGCTGGAGGAAGAAGCTTTGTGCGTAAATCAGTACAGGTGGGCTTGTGGGTGCCCAGTTGACCAGTGCACAGTGAGACAATGTAGTCTGTTGGAAGGTTTTCAAAAATTGGCCACAGGTAAAGTGTGCCGCTGATTCATTGAATCTCTCTTTAGGCCTCAGTCAGTGATCATAGTATGTGACACGAAAGGATGATTCAACTACAATGCATTTCCAGTGAGATGACAGTGAGATGACAGGAGACCTGTTGACTCGTCATTTAATTTCATCATCATTGTAATTTAGTAGCCTGGCAAAATGGCCGTTAACCTTGCGGTCATCAGTGCGCAGTGTTCGCTAATTGATATATTTTATTTATGATGCTGGTGCCACAATTGAAGTTCCTTCAGGAAAATTAAAATTACTCAATTCTATCCAATTCCAAAGCTATTTGTGTACATCTATATTGTACATAATGTGAAGTGGCTCTGTAGGATGTTGTTTTAAAGACTCTGTCACCCAAGCACGTCTGTTTTCCTGGTTTAAAATTGGCTGATTTTGAGAATATTTGTTTTTGATTATCTGGCCCAGGTGCCTGTTGAAAGCCTGAGATTGATTATGTGCCAAATGCATTATATCATCCTTTCAGTAACCTCTTTCTTCCTCTTTCAAATATTACCGTTGGCCCCTGCATCGTACCTGTCAAATTTATCAGTATTAAGAGTGGCTCCTGGCCCAAAGGACGGCATTGAATTAGACTGAATGGCCAGACTGAATCTGAAACTTTATTAATAGACACACACACACACACACACACACACAAATACATCTGTCATTCGGCATCACAGCAACAGGAAGCAAGTAATTATCTTTCATCAAACAATGACTGTTGAAAAATGAAGTCATGCCATCCGGTGCCCGCTACCAAATTTTTCGGAAATGCGATTACTGAACGGTGCGTAGAGGCACATTCTGAACTCACTCCCCTTAGATTTATTTAATTTATTTTTTGAAGTGCAAGACATATGAACTCCTCACCATGTCATTCTACATCTTGTATTTATTTCTTTTCTAACTTTGTGTCAGTGATAAGAGTGTGAATGCTGATGCTGCTCGTCTCTCATTGGCTGGTGGGGAAGCGTGTCACCCCCTTGCTCTTCTATCCCTCTTCTATCGTATGACTGCATGAGTATTGTTCCCTGATGGCTTCTTCAGTCCTGTCACAGAGATTCCTCTCGTCTCCCACCTGACTGTGTTTGTGCCCTCTCTCTCTATATATCTCTCTGTGTCCCAGACTGTGAAATGGACCCCAGGCGCTTGAATGAAGTAACATTTGTGTTGTACTGTCTGTGGAGCGTTCTGGGTAATGTGGACTATCGCCCTCGCCTCTCAAACCCATAACCACGCCCCCCCACCAGTCCAATGTGCTACACAGAAAGACCACAAAGGATTGTGGGAATTAAAGAAAGGATCGGCTGCACTCGTTCTTCACCAGCGTTCCTTATGTTACCTCCAGCTCTGTGCCACTCTCACAGCACGCATTACCCACAATCCCCCCCAGGGTTGAGGGGTGTGACACAAACGCCTCAGTCCGCCTCGGCGCTCTTGGACTGGGGCGAAGGGGGACTTAGCCAGCCTGTCGGCTGTGGGGCAGAAAGCAGGCCGGGGGAGAGCAGAATGGATGAACCCCGCTGCTAGCCGGGTTCCTGGGGTGCCTGGGTGCAGACAACGAGGGGGGGGGGGGCTCCGTCACAAACTGTCCTGAAGGAACGACTGCCCCCCCCCCCCACTGTTCAGAGAGGAGACACGGGCACGTGCAAGCTGCGTGAGGCGCATTGTTCCACCCGCAGACGCACAAAAACAACTCGAGAGGAGTCCGCTTCTGATTATCTCTGTCCCAGATTCAAAACAAGCCTGTAACCACGTCAGTCTCAAACAAGTGCTACTTCTAAAAAATGATTCTTGCATTACTTTCGTGCAATTTCAGTTGAAGTGCTACCACAGCCATGAGAACGTATGAGAGTCTGGAGACTGAAAGCTAAGAGCAAAGCGTTTTTTGGTTTGATTGAATGCTGGCAATCGGTGTTACTCTTCCTGAGTAGCTTTGGAACAGTTCAGTTCAATTGAACTTTTTTTGTATGGTGCTTTTTTACTGAGACGCTGTCGCAAAGATGCTTTACAGGAACAGGAAATAGAAAAACTTCAAAGTCAACACTGCTATTTTCCATTTCAGACTGTTGGGAACACCCTCCCCCCCCCCCTTATTGAACATTGAACATTCTGCACAGGTAGTCACTGAACAGCGTGTAACAGAAGTGTAACTTCTGAACAGCGAGGGTTGCTGCTGGGGTCGTAACCTTCAAAACCCGACTCTTAATTGCTGCTGGCATTTTGCATTTCGACGCGTCCTCTGCAATTAATCTGCGGAAAATTTAACTGAATTGCTCCTCCGCGGTGTCGCCCCCCCCCCCCCCCCCCCCCCGAAAAACAAGCGCCGAGCTCTCGGCCTGTTTACCCATCACCGCCTGATTAAGAGGCAACTGCCGGCGCGGAGTTTGACTTCCGCGGCGGAAAATACCGTAATTAGGCGGGATTAATCGCTAAATCGCGCTCCTGGCGTGTCGAGCGAGCTCGTGTGAGGGCCGGGTCCCCTAACCCGCCTCTTCGGCTTCGGGAAAAGGGGTCTGATCCGGCGGCGCCGAGGGTCCGTGTCATTTTCGGTCGTGCGCAGGTCAGCGCTGTAATCAATCCTGCGCTCTCTCTCTCTCTGTGTGTGTGTGTGGGCGGCAAGGCCGTGCGTCATCTACGCGCTACGAGAGACCGCTTGATCTTCTCATGACTTGAAGGGGCCGCTTGATTGCGCTGAGTTGCGTTCACGTAAGCTTGCAGAGGTTCCTCGTACGGCTCTCTGTCCTGTGACGTGTTGCGTCATTCGCTTGAGCTCATCTTCCACGCTGCACATTTTGCAATTATGCTTAAAGGCAGTCCTGCTGCTTTGTTCACACGTTCTGAAATACAGCTTAAAATATATGTGCACTTTAACATTATGGGAAGTAAAGTAAATAAAGGAATTGGGGGAAAAAGCAGCCACGGAAGAATACCGAAAAAAGTTGTATCCTTGTTGACTTCCTTTCTCTCTAATTGCGTTTTTGGCATTTGTGTAATGTGTCGTAAAAAGGTTAACGGTTACAGGTCTGTGTAGGCTCGGTGTTTTCGGCTGAGTCACTGTCCCGGTGAGTCACTCGGTCACATGGTACACGTGGCGGGACAAGTCTACTTAGCGCCAGATCACGGGAAGTCTGGAAGGTGCTAGAAGGTACTGTTGTGTCCATGGGAGATTCATGGACCTTATGATAAGACCACTTTTTTTTAATGAGACTTTAAACCTGAAGTTTGGACTGCCTGTCATCACAAAAGGTCACATGGCACTTACTATAAACAGTGGTGGCGTCACAGGTGTTCTGGCATTCTATTTTTACTTAATCCCCCATTGTTCCTAAAACTGCACCCCTCTGGAGCCAGTCCTGGACATCGCTCGGGGGGTAGAGGTTTGGGGAGTCTTGCAGGTCTCCAGTGTAGGGTGGTGATGTTTAATATGTGCCTGTCCTCTCTCTCTCGCTCTCTCTCGCTCTCTCTCTCGCTCTCTCTCTCTGTGCAGAGTGCAGGGTGGTGAAGTCCACGTCCTACGGCCGGATCTCCTCCATGCAGGGCAGGGGGTCCCCCCGCAGTTCCGGGCCGTCCCGAAGGAGCAAGTCCCCGGCCTCCACCGGCTCGGGTAAGACCCGCTTGGCCCCAAACTGCCCCGTCTGGGATCGCCCTCTGTGTTCTCTGTGACAGGGATTCAGTACGATGTGTGCTTTTTTTTCCCCCACTGTGAAAAGAAATGGGTGACATCTCTTCACTTGAACCTGCAGGCATACTGTTAGTTTCAGTGTTAGGGGAAGCATTTACCATCAGTCTCTACCTTCCTGAATCTGGCTCTGAATCTGTACGTGTATGCAGGCTGGACACTGTTTGTCAATAGACAATGTGTGCTTTGTGAATAGATTCTCAGATGTATCTGCACAGAACTGTAGAAACATGCGTCCAATAATAATCTCCAGTGATTTTAGACGAAGGGCAAGTTGACCCTGATCTTGGAAGGCTATTATTGACGATACAGTTACGATATTGTAGTTCAAAGGCGGTTTGTAATTTTTTATAATCCAAAAGAGTGTAGTATTTCCACTAAGAGTGAAGCTGCTGGTTATGCCTTGCAGCACATGGTGCTTAGCTGAGAAGGGACGCTGATTGAGGTTGAGCGTGGAGATGAGCTCGGCTGAAGGGGGGTGTCTCATGTTCACTCCTGAAGATGGGAGGTGACTCACAGATGCGGATGTTTGCTGATAGCTCATTCCGCCGCTCATCTACCTGTTGGTTTTAATGTCTGCTTGGACTGAAGCCCCTCCTACCCATGATCAAGTTTTTGGGAGTGTCTGTTTGTGCAGATGTAGGGACCGCTTCCTGGGTAATGACCCTACAGGCTGGGGGTGCAGCCCTGGGGCTAGGCCTCATCCTCATGGACACACCCAAAAATTATTAAGTATATGTATGTAATTATTAATCATATTAATTATATGTATATAATAAGATTCCCATTGACAGTTCCATCAGTTAGATTGATGACTGCAATGATTTGATATAATGTCAAAAAATGAAATATAAACTTTTAAAAGGGGTGGTTCACCATCATTATGTTCTCAGCAAGTGGGTAGGGCTCAGGAAGTGGGGCCCACTGCTTTGGTATTGCCTCTTTAATTCCAGCCATAATTTAAGATGGGTATCATCTTCTGAGTGCTCGTCTGTGTGTGTCTGCGAGACAGTGACTAATGTTTCGGGAACAGTCTGCACTAGCATGTGCTTATGGAGTTGGGGAGGTTTAGATGACTGTTTAAATTTTTAAAAAATAAAAAATAGGTCACCCCCCCAATATAAGATGTTTCCTCTGGTCCATTAAAAAATAAAATATTATAATTAAAGTTGGTTTCAGAATACTGCTACAAACTGCGAGCGTGTGAATGAATTTGCAGAATGTTCCAGACTTTGAGAATGCGCGTACGGGCAGAGGATGTGGGTGGACAAGCAGACTGTGCCATTACACTCATGATTCCCAGAGCTGCTGTTTGAGAGAGCAGAGGATTTGCATTATGGGGGGCTCAGACTGAGCACATATTATATGTGTCAGGAGTACAAGTTGCAGTGCTTGTGTTTGTGTGTTTGTGTGTGTGTGTGTGTGTGTGTGTGTGTGTGTGTGTGTTTATGCACGTGTGTGTGAGGTTGAGTGTGTCGTTGTGTGCGTGCGTGAGTTTGTGTCTGTGTGTGTGTTTATGTTTATGCACGTGTGTGTGAGGTTGAGTGTGTCGTTGTGCGTGCGTGTGAGAGCGGTACGGAGGGGGTGTGAGTCAGAAGTCTCTCCCCAGTGTCTGGGTCCTGAAGGCCGGGAGCTGGGATTGGAGAGTGGGCTGCATGGTGTGTCACATTAACACACACAGGGCCCTGCAGCTGAACACTGCAGTTCTCCCTAACAAAGCCTTCACAGAGGCGGATAAACGCCTTTCATTTTCACGTTAAGGGATTGCTGTACTCGAACCATTTGTACCCTATAAATTATTATTTAGCTCATTTTCAAACAGGATTTATATCCTTCTGTGAATGGTGAATCCTGAAGGCATTAACAACTAGGATATGCTCTCTGTTCTGTAGTGGGTTTTTTTTTTTTGTTGCCATTTTGACACCAGGTTGCCCATGGTTTTAATGGTACTGTTCTTGCGGTCCCCTCTTGTCTTTGCTTTCTTTTGGGTTTAAATTTGTTCCTGGGTGCGTGTGCGCACGTGCACGTGTTGGTGTGGTTGCCGTGGGATACGCTTCTCTGTGGAAGCCGTTGGGATGATCCATCGGGTCGCTGCTGTGTCACCCCAGGGCTCAGTCCGTGTGAAGTGTACCTGTGACCGCCAGTCAGGATGTGAGTCTTGGATCACAGTTTCCCCGGGCGTCTGAACTCTCCTTCAAGTTAACGGAGCCTGCTTTCCCGAACTTTTAGAACCGCCTGAAGGACCTGCTGGCGGTATTCTTGTCTACAGCGACAGGATGGAGTATTTTTAAATTCCGTTTTAAGGCTGTTTTTCGTTACATTCTCAGAAATGGGAATGCAAATTGGGTATCGGTTTGCTCTTCGACTGTATGAAGGAAATTCTTAGGAGCACAGCACGCTCCAGTGTTCCTTGCGTCAGAGGCTACACAGCTGCCGTTACTTGAAAGGAATGAACATGAATCTTCAAATGAAAACATGAAAGAGGTGGTAGACGGGGACATGAAAGCTCATTTTTGCAGATGCCATGTCTTCTAGAATCTCTTTGCTGCTTTCTGTCTCTCTGATACTGGTTTTGATTTCAGCAACAGGAAGAGAAATGGCCTCTCTAATATTCTGGCACTTCCTGCTCATTTCATTTTTGCGTTGTCCAGCCCTGTGCTGAAGTAGATTATTTAAGAGATCGATTAGTTCATCTGGTCCAAATTTGAATAGGTTTGCATGGACTTGAGGGAAAATCATTACAGGTTTTTAATTGTTTATTGCCCTGTGGATTGAGAGAGGACGAGGTGGCAAACGAAATTCCACCATCACGTTTGCTATTGCCTTTCAAACGAGTAAAGGCTGAGAAACTGTGTCCGAGATGGTGGATGAGGGGGGGGGGGGGGGGTTGCAGGGGGGTGGTGGTTGCAGAATCTGAGTGCAGTGTGTGGAGAGCTATTGTCTCCAGTGATTCAGTGAAATTGTTTCTGAAGAAATAATCACTGTGAGGGGGGTGGGGGAAAAAAAAAAAAAAAGTACATCACTGTTGCTGTGGAAACCGGGCCTGGAGTGGAGCAGCCAGTGATTGCATTGCACATGTGCGGCTCTCCCTTCCTGTCTGGCTGCCTCTGCTGGAATGGGAACGTGCGCTCGGCCAATGGCGTCTCTTCCTGGTGGCTTGCCTTGAGGCTTCACCAGGAGTGAATAAAAGAGGAGGGATTTCTCAGACGTGTGGAATGCAGTATGCACAGCCCGCTAATTATATTTTTGGTTATTGCATTTTGCATATTTTCCCATTTTACATGCCATTTGGAACATAATTGAACTGGTTCTTAAAGATGTATTATTATTATTATTACGACCAAACTGAAACATTGAGGTACCCTAAAATTGGCAAATTGCTCGCATATATATTTCTTTATATATTTTACTTGTATATTAAGATCCAAGACATGTATATGAATATATGTATATATGAGTTACATGCTATTGTTTTCCTGCGACAAGTTATTTTACCACCCTCCCATCCAGAGAGAGTCGCCCGGGTAACCAGAGTTGGTCGCCGTGTGCTCAGGAGCTGTGAAATGCTGCAGATTTGTCCATGGCTTCCCTCCTCTGCTCAGGCACCGTCTTATTAACCTCACTCGTCTGAGTGCTGAAATTAAGAAGCTTTAATGATCCTCACAGACGGCCATAGGTTTCACATTACACCCTAAGTTTCACTCAGAAATATTACAGCCAGGAATGAACTGGCATAATTGTTCTCCTTCGTTTGTTGGCAAAATGGTCACTGTGACATCCGGCTTTGCGCGGCAGTGCCCGGATCTCCACTGCTTGTACAGAGGAAATGACAGTTGAAAACCCAGAATTCATTGCAGAAACGGCGACAAAGCAAGTGGCACTCGGGCACTATTTGAGAGTATTTTGGGCCTGCTGTTCTTCCGCTGTCTTCTTGCGATCTGCAAGAAGTCTTTCCACTTAGGCCAGGGGGTGGGGGTTGGGCTGTTCCACGGTGAAATTTTTCTGGCTTTTAATCCTTTGTGATATTTGCCGTCTGAATCACCACAGACCGCAAATAATCAAAAACCATTGTTAAATCGCAGATTTTTTTTTTTTTTTTTTTTTCCCTCTCCTTCAGACTTTTCGTTTTCTTAAGTAAGAATCGACCTGCTCGGATGAGTCATACGATCGCGCTGCGGCACAGTCGAGCGCACGAGAAGCCAGTGGCATCTGCTCCTGCTGTTTTCTGCCAACCGTTATAGATGGTTAGCCGATCAAAGCGGTTTCTGCAGCTCAGTTGAAAAATGTCACATTTCCCCAACTTTGTCAGTCTTTCAGTCTTTCCCCGTTGCCTCTCACCGATAAACAAATTAAAGCCGAAAGTGGGGTTTTTTTTTTCCAGACCTTCTGAAGGTTTGGAGAAGTGTGGCTGAGAGCTAATGTGGCAGGAAGCAATGTCCAGAATACATCAAGCTTAACTGTAACAGTGCCTGCCTCCATACAGTAAGTCATCATCAGAATGGCCCCGCTGTTGGTTTTCAAGGACAATGAAAACAGCTGTGTCGTGTGCTTCTGGTCTCAGTCTTAATCATCAGAGTTTATCTGCGATGAACCCATCTGTAATCTGAGTTGAGTTGGGGGGTGGGGGTTGTTTGGGGGGGGGGGGGCTGGGCTGGTGAGTCACTCTTCTGTCTCATTAACATGGGCAGTGCATCGCTCCACTGGGAGATCAGAGTGGATAATGGGTTGGGCCTGGAGGCGGAGCTTCGGCAAGTAACCAGGGGAGACTTTTTGGGTAACCAGGGAGACGCGCTGAGAGTCTGCCTGGCCTGTAGTGAGAGGCGAGACAAAGTAATCTTTGAGTTTTGAGACTTATGCAGTCTGTACCTGGCCACCAATGCAGGCAAGCAAAGAGAGACGTGAATCCCTAAGGAGGTGGGGACAGAGAGGACCAATCAGGCTGCAGAGCTCTGAATGCAATGGCAGTGATTGGATGAGCTTAGGAAGAGCGGTGCTAGCAGTGCTAGGCTTGACAGCACCAGGATTGGTCCTGCGTTGATTAGACACTGAGACATGGGCTGTCCCCAAATCAAAGCCCTTTCTACTGCGTACTGCGTACTGCGTACTGCGTCCTGCATCCTGTGTACTGTGTTCTGGCACACTCCGTACTGTTTGCTGCATACTGTTTAGTATGTGACATGCAATATTCAAAAAATTTTTAAAATAATAATGAAGGAAGCCATCAGGGAAACTGCACCTCATTTTTAAAGTGAAGCTGCATGTAATAATTATATGACCAAAATGCTTGTTTACTTCCTGAAAAGTATGCTCGCGAATATACTCTGTGAAGACCGGGAAATGAGTATATCGTCCAGGGATTTTAAGTACACTACATTTCGCCTCCTTAACTTTCTCATCTAGGGTACTCAACCAGCAAACTCAGTAGTATGGAAGGGCACTGATCAGACATGGACGTACTCATGCCATCATGCTGGGAGAGTTAGTGTGGTGCACTCTGGGTAGATTTCGGAGCACAGGGGTGGTGAGGATTCACCTGGAATGCACTGGATGAGTCACTAAGTCACTAATCCACTGCTGGACAGTCATCTGGAGGGGGGCTGGAGAAGTTTAAAAAGCATATGACAGTTATCGATTGAATCCTGTGGAATCAAAAGGAGAATATACAGTATATAGCCTGTATGACATGCTAAATGAGCTGAAATTAATTTGAGGAAACTGATAAATTATAGGTGAATTATCAGCCACCATGAAGTGCCATTTCTATTTTATTTAATTTTACTTTAATTTGTTTGTTTATTTATTTTAAAATTCTTTTGTTGTTACAGTTGGAAGTGACCTGACAGTTGTACACCGTGGGACTGCTTGGAAAGACTGATCAACTTTACTTGAAAAGCAGTCAAAGATATTCTTTTTTTAATTTATTACATTTATCATATTCACTACTAAATGAATATTTATTTTTTATTACATAAATGACTGTATGCTGTTATTACTGGAAACGCCTTTTTATCCAGAACAGCTTGTGTGCAGTCTTGCATTGTAGCCCATTAGCCTATCACAGTGCTGGGGATTCAATTTGTAATATCAGTCAGGTAAAGGACATTGCTGTCACATGCACTTTATTCTGCCTATTGTAATGTAATCATAAATGCTTTTGTATGTGTTTTTTCCTTTTTGATATTTTAATATTCACTATAAATTTCCTCTTGCCTATATGGGGGTTGAGTTGCATACACAACTTAAATAAAAGATTTTTGGTTAAAAATTGCTTTCTCCCTCTCTGATTTTCACTGTTAATATCTTGGGTATAACGTTGTCGAGAACACGTGGCATTCAGTCTGTTTACAGGAAGGCGGTTGGGTTTATGCATTCTTAATCAGTTCTGATGAAGTTCCTAGAACAGTGCTTCCCCGCCCTGTTCCTGGAGAGCTACCGTCCTGCAGGTTTTCGGTCTTACCCTAGCAAAGCACGCCTCATTCAAAAGCTCTCACTGAGATCTCATTGAGCTGCTAATTAGCAGACTCGGGGGTGTCAAATTTGGGGGTCGCCCTCCGCTTGTAGGCCGCTTGCGCCACTTTAGGCTCACTGGCTGCGTGCCTGCGGGTTTTAATGCCAAGAGGAGAGAACGAGTGCAGCACCGATCGCCCGAGTGTGTGGGCGCCCCACGGGTGACCCGCTCTGTTTTCAGCCTCCACCGAGCACCCTGCTAATTAAAAATAATAACAATAATAATGTTTGTCTTTTTTAGTTTAGTTTTTCAATAGTCCCATTTATTTTAGCCACTGTATGTTCAAGTGTTTCTGTTTATAACACAAGTGGAGCATTCGTGTAAGGTTTTTTGGGATTTGAGTATTTGGGTGCACCCAAATATGCACGATCTGTCGTACTGTCCAGTTTCCTAGGGCTGCTTAGAGTAATCTATATTTGCGCTGGACGGTCACTCTGTTTGATGGTGTCTCTGAAATAGCCAAGACTCCATTTAGCATGGTAATTTCCTACTTTTAACAGCCTTGCACAGTTCTTTGTGACTTGGAATCTCACAGGCAAGAAATGTCAATCACCCTGAACAAGCGTAGAAATCAATTTTTTACAGGCGCTTTAAAACTAAGCAGAGGGTGTAATTTGTGTAATAAAAACATTTAACTGGAATCGCAGTCTGCATGGGTAAAAGTGTCTGTCCTTCACTGACAGCTGCACTTTACGCGAATATGAGAGCAATGTCCCCTGTGTTCATTAAATAAAGGTGGATTGGGGGGTGTGGAGGGTGGGGTGTGCGGGTGCGCATTACAATATCTGTGTTGTCTGTCAAACGCAACCGGAGCTGGGGGTTGAGAATCACCAGAGACCGAAAACCATCCACGGGCAAACATTCATTACCGAAATATCACCGCAATTAAATCCGAGCTGTGGGTTCACAGGGGAAATGTGTGTCACTGTCAATTACATCCAGTGGATTCGCCAGTCATGTTTATCCCACACCTGGGTGCTGCCTTTCCAGCCCCGAGACAGAAACCGTGCACTGAACTGGTAAACTGAGAATTAACTGGGTGACCAGAATTATCCCATTCTTTACCCCCATAGTCATTTTGAGCCGATATCATGGAGGATCTGTAGTTTTTGCCTGCGGTGCATTTACCTCATAGGCATTGCTGTACCTGTACTGGACCCCAAACAGTTCATGTACATATCAACTCTGGGGTCATGAAAAGTCCCTTTTTGAGAGTGAAGTAGACCCAGTGAAAGTGCTTGGCTGCTCACGCCTCACTGGAACAGTCATTGGAGTTCATTTTGCCATAGCCATAGATGCCATGTTTCAGAACAGCCCTAGATGCCATTTAAGTTTTATACAGGTACTGTACAAAACAAGAGGCCCATTTTAGTGTAGATGTTGTATGATGCATTCTGGGTAGGGTGGGTTATTGGTAGGGTAGGGTACTGGATTTTAAAACAAGAGGAGCGGGGATGGCGGGTATTGTGAACATGATACTAAGCTATCAAAGTCTTATTATGCATTTAATTGGAATTACATTACAGGCATTTGGCAGATGTCCTTATCCAGTGCAACTTACACAGCTTTTGTTTTTTTACTTGGTATCTTGTTTATGCAGCTGGCATATACTGAAGCAGTGTGGGTGTTGCGTACCTTGCTCAAAAGGGTACAATGGCAGTGTCCCACCTGGAAATCCCTAACCATTATATCACACTGCCGCCCTACGTTCCTTCGCTCCTGAAAACTTTGCGATACCTAAACGGTACTGGTGACGAGCCTCGTGAAACGGATCCTGTCAGTGTCTGAACTAAATTCTGCTGTTTGTCAGTCAGACGTTTTCGTAACCAGTCCCTTTCAAAATTAATTAATCACATTATCGGTTTGTTCTGGTCCAGAAATCGAATTGGAGCTGTGCAAATAAGAACTTTATTTATAATTCCTAAATGCTCTAAAATGAAATTACACGCCCAGGCAGCGTTCCCTGCGCAACAAATCTACGGAATATATTTAATATGCGCTCTGCTGCTTTCCAACTTTTTCTTTCCCCTTTCCCAGTTTGGGAACGCAGAGTGGTGTTTGAGTTGGTTTCGTCACGTGATGTCACGGAGGATGCAGCTTGTAGCGTGATGCCGTGAACAATAGGCTGCTATGACTGCAGATCTACATACATACAGTGCTGTTATGAGATCCTATGAGCTACTGTGATAAATTGTTCTACTGGTGATATTGCAGTTGACCATTGATCCTACCTCCCGCTGATATCACGTTGCACACATTGTTTTCTGTTTCTAAATGCATTCGTTCCCTTTCCAAACTACTACATCACGTCAGTCTTCCATCGTTAAGTGCTTTTGTCTGTAGCCATTTTGTTTTGCCAACATAACACAGTTGCATAAAAAGAGATGCGTTCGGTTCTTCGTGTGTAAAATCCTGTGACTGTGAGGTGCTTTTTACATTTTTTTTTTTTTTAAATGCTGTTTTTAATGTTGTTTTGGTCTGTGCTGCGGCTTGGGCTGCATTCTAAATTGTTCTCTCCTCTGGCGACCTGCATGACCCCCTCTTCATTTCATCGTAAATGACATTTTCTCAATATTATGTTTTTCAACAGAGCGGGTCTCGGGTTGTTCCCGCCGGTGGTTACCATGACAACGTTTTTATAAATTACAGGAAGAGAATCAGGCCATCTCCCGTGCAGTTGTGTAATCATCTCGCTTTCCAGCCTTTTAATTTCGGATTCTGGGAAGGGGCATGAATTGCCTCAGTATTAATCCAATTGGTAAAGCTGCTGCCAGTCTATCCTCTGTTATCCTGTGCGTCCACGCTCCTAAATCCACTTTGACTTGATATTGTTGTCGATATTCGCGTTCTGCAAATAGAAATTTCATCAAGTAAAATCTGCCAGGCACACAACGTACTGATCTTCTGTGTAAAGTCCTCTGTACACAGACACGCACACACATTTCTGTGTACCCACTTTGACGAGCCGCAAGTCTGTTCTTTATCATTTTTATACCACAAAGGGAACATTGGGCAGAACACGCTGTGCCTGTGAAAGTTGGACAGACCCTGATTGGCTGGTCCTCTGTGCCCCCTTCCCCTCTGCCCCTCATTGGTAGATGCAGGCGGCTGAACCACACTTGGTGATTGGTCACAGGTGTACTCGTGGTAGCCAAACCACATTCGATCAGCTCAACCCAAGACACAATGTGTCCGTCTGTCCTCGCCACCGATTGGGAGTGAGTGAGTGAGCGGGAGAGAGGGAAGGAAAGAGGGAAAGAAAAGGAGAGATGGCCCTGCCATTCTTGTGCTGAACCTGTGCATCTCTCAATTTCCACTGAACACAACCCACTGGTCTAGAGGGACCCTGACAGTGCCCCATTACATGCACAACACTCCCGAGTTGAGAGCAATTCAAACGGCTGTGCTCTCCCAGAAAAATAAAAGTCTTACAACATGAGACGATGCGTCATAAGGAGAGGTCAGGTGCGCGCACATAAAAATGTGGCTTTAAAAAGATGAAAGCTGCTTTTCTAAAAATATTGATATCAACAAAACAAAAAAAAAACAGCCTACTGATATTTCAGCTGCTTCTTCTTCAGGGTATCCGGTCTAAGAATAAATGTTTGTCTTAAAGCTGAAGCTCCTTGTCTGTTACCTTGCATCATTCTCCTCATATCTCTGCGGATTAATTCTGGCTCTTTGTCTTCATATTCATCACATGGGTGCAAAACGAGGTGTGAAAAATTGAATTCGGGTTTTGCTTTGCTTTGGTTTAAAATGATAAAAATGTTCTGACATATACGTACCTGACCTAGTTCCCAGTTTCCACTAATGTACAGTTGCAAACATGCAATTCTGATGGGTGCGTTTACGCAAAACGTGAGACGGACATAGGAACATAGGACGTGTAGCTAAATCATGCTCTCTGTTATCCTTATCCTGAATTTGGGCAGTGTTTCCTAAGCTGCCCATCAAGTCAGATCAAATCTTATTTATATAGTGCAGTTTACGAGCGTTTGACACGATACACTTCACAGTAAACCATGGCCTAAACCCCCCGCAGGAGCAAGGCTTGGGAGACGGTGGCCAGGACAAACTCCCTGGGTGGGACTTTGGGAGAAACCAAACTCGAGGGGGGTGGGGGGGTCCGTCCTCCTCTGGCCGACTCTGAGTGTGGGTTTTAATGACAGACATGGGTCAGTCAGTGTTCACCTTAATGAATTATGCAACCAGGGGATAAATGTCAGATAGCTGTACACAATTTAGCCTCATTAGTGTGGCATTAAACTGTGTCTTTTTAACGTGTTATTTTTTTTATCAGTGAACTTGACAATCGACACAGTCCTCACTAAATTTGCAAAGGTTATATAGAAAGCACACATTGATTGGACGCAAATATTCGTAATTTTAAGAGAGACAGGGTTGTGCCGGTCAAATGGATGTGCAGTCTGCCCCCACGCCAGCAGGTGTTGCTAGGTTTCTTTAGTGAGTATGTAATGCAGGGGTGTGCAGCGAGGTCCAGACTGTTTCGAGGAATATTAATTTCATAATCTGTTTTTAATTTACAATTTGTGCTCTTAATTAATTTGCCCTATCGTTTTTTCCTCTGTTGTAGGTACAGTAGCCATGAGCTACAACTGCAGATAGCGCATTTGTTACTTTAAGCTCTTATCCAGAGCATCTTATTATGTTTTACGTAAAATCCATTTTTACAGCTGGTTATTTCCTGAAGCAATTCAGGTGTGAAGTACCTTGCTTAGCAGTACAACGCTAATGTGCCTCTCGGGCATTAAACTTACAATCCTGGAGTTGCTGTTCAGTCTTGGCATGAATACCTCCCTTACCACTCTTAACAGATAATGTTTGGACTCCAGCCTGATACCAGTGACACCTTTTACACTTATGGTTAATTTGTTCCACCCGAGAGGAGCTGGAATCCAAAGTTCTGTCGGGCCTATCCGCACAAGCGCTGCTGTCATGTGATCAGTGCCGATGCTTTGCTGTTAATTAACTACCCACACCCACTCTGAGTTTAAAGCGCAATCGATGCTTCTTCCACAGAAGCTCACTCCCTCCCACATGGCATTAATGGATTAGCTCAGATGCTCGCTTTGCAGCATTCATTTGTTTGAACTGCCATTTGAAGGGTTTACTCGCAAGGATTGGATCCCATGCTCAAAGCCACAATTTTGCGTTTGATTTTAAATGTTGAAATATTAAGTAATCGTTTTCCCGGTAAACTTTAAAAGATACTCTGCCATTTCTTTTGCCATTTGTACTCATTGTTACATCTGCTCTATGAACCTTGATGTATCCATGGATCCTCCATTGATCCTGTTATTGAGGAGGTATCATGGATAGTAATGTATACAGGTAAAAGGTATCGTGGATGGCTATGGCAGGGCATTGCCATGGTAGTTTAAGGTATGCCCCATATGTGTGTGTGTGTGTGTGTGTGTGTGTACACGCACACGTGTATGAGAGCGAGAGAGGAGAAACTCGGTAAATGTGAACAAAGCACAAAATCTAATCATTGCAGCGGCTCCTCAAACAGCTGCTGCCATTTCAGTAGAACCCAAAAGATTTATTGACATTATTGTGTTTTATTATAAATGTATGGTCTAGTCTTGTGTTTCTGTCCCCCTCCGTCTCGCATACTGGATTACCAAATGCTGTTTGGATGCTAGTACGTTCTACCTGTTGGACAACAATGACAGAAATGGCAATGCCTGCACAATTTTTAATAATAAACAAATTACATTCAAATGACAAATTAAAGTATGATGTCCCCATTGAGCACCTAACACCAGTGTTCATGTGAGCGAACTACAAACAGTAAGTGTTGTCAGGCACAGTACAATTTGGCAGATAAACTAAGGCTTACATTTCAGAGTTTGGCACAGAAGCAACTAATGGGAAACTTTGCCTTGAGTGCTTGGCTATACCGTGCCCTCCTGTTATACCATATTATTATCACTTGGCAAGTTGAGAATGTTAAATTGAGAAAGTTTGGTAAGCTAATTTTGTCTCCACAGCAATTTTTTTCAATGTTGAAAAATCCGAGTTTATCACGTAGACAAAGAATACTCTATATAACACTAGAAAACTCCGTCTGCATACCAAAAGTCTACATATCTGTCAATGTAGAGTTCCCCATTCTTAGCACCATTTATGGCAAAGTTTCTGTTCTGTGTGTGCTGCAGTTGGCTGCTGTATACAATGAACAGATGTTGCGATTGATTGAAGTGGGTATTCGTCCAATGGGGAGGATAAATCAAAGCAGTACTGGTGGCAGGAAGTATAAGGAGAAGAAATTAAGAATTTGAGGCTACATTGTGTGGCTTTGGCATCATGGATTACTTCACAGAGTGCACAAGAGTTAATGTTAGTAAGGAATGAGGGTCTATGGTCCTTGTAGTTATTTCTGTGGGTGTAAAAACTACATGGAACTCCTCTCCAGCACCTTCATGGCCCTGACACCTGACTGGGGTCGTTGATGCGGGGCAGTCTTCCTCAGGTATCGTCAAGGTGATAGAGGCGTGCCTTGGCCTCTGCAAGGACCAATCATCAGCCTCTGTTTGTCATAAGAGCGAGAGACAGCCACTAAAAACTGCAGCAACCCCCCCGACCTCACTTAGCCCGCACCCTATCGCCTCACTGAACCCCATATGCAAAGCAGCCTGCTCTCTCTCTCTGGGTTTGTGTGCAAGGCCATCTGAACGAGCTGTTATCTGTTGAGGTGGGGTGTCAGGAGTGGTCATAATTCAGTGAGTTACTTTGCATGGGGGGGAGGGGGGGACAGAGAGGCAGAGAGAGAGATGGGGAGTGAGAGAGAGAGAGAGAGAGAAAGAGAGAGAGAGAATGATAGAGGGCTGACTTCCCCAAGCCGCCTTCCCTAGCATAGGCTCGTGTGTTGCTCATGTTGCTGAAAGGGTGCTGCTTATTCAGACCGTGTGGGCAGAATGGCAGCTCGAGCTCCAGCAGTATTTCTGTAGCGGTTTTTTTTAACACTCTTTTACACCTTCACCCCTGCTGCAGTGCCCTTCAGACTGTTCCTGCGGTTTTAAATAGCAGGTCCTCCTACTCTCTGTGCACTCCATAAGAGAGGTGCACTCTACGTTAGGCTCTGAGGCCCCTCTGCATGGAGATCACAGGAGGTCACGCTTACGTGTGTGTGTGCGTGTGTCTGTGTGTTTGTGCGTGTGTGTATGTTTATATGTGTGTGTGATTGTGTGTGTGTGTCTGTGTGATTGTGTGTGTGTGTTTATATGTGTCTGTATGTGTGTGTGCTTTTGTGTGTGTCTGTGTCTGCGTCTGTTTAAATTTGTGTGCTGTGTCCGTGTGTGCTTGCCTGTGTGCGCGTGAACTTTGTGTGAATGCGCGTGTGTGTGCGTGCGCATGTGTGTGTGTGTGTGTGTGTGTGTACGTGTGTGCCTGTGTGTGTGTATGCGTGTGCGTGTGTGCGTACCTGTGTGTGCGTGTGTGTGTGTGCGTGCGTGTGTGTGTGTGTTTGCGTGTGTGCCTGTGTGCGTGCGTGTGTGTGCGTGTGCGTGCGTGTGCGTGTGCGTGTGTACGTGTGTGCCTGTGTGTGTGTGCGTGTGCGTGCGTGTGTGCGTGCGCGTGTGTGCGTGCGTGTGCGTGTGTACGTGTGTGTGCGTGTGCGTGTGCGTGTGTACGTGTGTGCCTGTGTGTGCGTGCGTGTGCGTGCGTGTGTGTGCGTGTGCGTGTGTGCGTGCGTGTGCGTGTGTGCGTGTGCGTGCGTGCGTGCGTGCGTGTGTGCGTGCGTGTGTGTGTGTGTGTGTGCGCGTGCGTGCGCGTGTGCGCGTCCGTGTGCGTGTGCGTGTGTGTGTGTGTGTGTGTGTGTGTGATGAAGGCTACATTACACGGCTGCCGTTTATTCGGGGTCTGAGCTCAGAGAGAGGCTCTCGGCCGTTGTTAACGGAAACCGCGCGGCCGTTAGAACACTCCCAGCGGCCCGACTTGCGTGGCTGGGTCTGATCTGCTGACATTTCAGGCTCTTAAATCGATTAGTATTCCTGAAACGGCACACTGTGTGCTGCTAGTGTTTATTATTAAACGGATGTGGAGGGCGGGGTTGTGTTTATGTGGTGATGTGCTCTGGTTTACTACGTCCTGGCATCCTTCGTTATCTGTCCCCGGTGCGCTCATAACGCTTACCCTCCACCGCAAATATTTACTGTCTCGGGACACCCCGGTCCGCCGGAATCATCCCCGCGTAACACCGCGTGTGTTCCGTACCGAAAAAAAGGGTACGAATGACGGAAAAGCGGTTCTGCGCGGGGAATCTGCTTTTTCGGGCCCAGAAATAGTACGGTGATGCGCTCCTTTTGAGTCGCGCTCGCCGCGATGTGTCAGATGCCACGTAGCGTCGCAGATGGTGTCAGAGTTTCGTGACTCATCTCTAAGTAACGGGCACACGCGGAGACGTACCGCGTACGAAACGATTTCACCTACACGCTCTCGCGCACACACACACACACAGACGATGCGTACAAACATATGTGTGCATAGACACACGCGTTACACGCAACCAGCGTGGGAGTACATGTGTGGCTAAGGCCAGCTGGAAACAGCCTTCTGTCGGGTAGGTTATCCTGATACGCCTGTGTCATTCAAATAGCCTACCCAAAGCAGAGGACTCAAAAATGTATCCGAAAAAAAATTAAATGAGGGAGGCACTTCAGCTTATTAAATTGCTTAATATTATTTTTTTGTAAATACAGTGTCAGAATGTTTTGGGGCCTTATAATTCAACGTGACACCAACCCACGGTTGCCACAGTTAGACGGTGACCTCCTAATGCGATCATTTACCGTCAATTAGGCCACTATCGCTGATTAAAGCCAGGGGTGGGCAGTTCCTGTCCTGAAGGGGCCGGTGTGTATGTAGGTTTTTGTTTTCACTAATTGCCCTGGCTAAACGAGCTGATTGGCTGTGCACACCACCGCTGGATCGCTCATAGATTAGATCACAGTAACACGTTTCAGAGAGGGACACGAGGACAGTCTTCGGCTGTTTATCAAAGACTTATGCACTTACGCGCAAAAAATGTAGCAAAAATGTCGGATGGTGTGAATGTTAGGGCTAATTAGCTAATTAAGGCCAGAAGTTGGCTTGGAAACCAGAAATGCCTATGGCCCTTGTTCCCCACCACTGCAGTAAGTGAACCTCTTACCCCAGGGCCTGATGAGCCTCTATAATGAGCCCCAGACGTGAGAAGGAGCTTTATGGGGTTCCTGTAGCGCGATGCGCATTATAACCCAAATGAGTGGGCGCATTACCCTGTGCTCTCTTTGCTGTCGAACCCCTGAGTAAGACGGGACGTCCTGCGCATCTTAAACAGCATGCCTCTGCGCAGGAGACGTGCTTATAGATCAAAGAAATAACAGAGCAAAGAACCGTTTTTAAGAACTGCAGGGAAAGAGTGTGGATTGGACTGTCTGAGGGGGCTCAGGGGGTGGGGGGGGGTGGTGGGGGGGTGGAGGCTGTGGGTGACAGGGTTGGTTTTGTTGGCACAGCGTGTTCGTAGGAGTGCTTTGTATAGGAGGTGCTGTAATCTCTGTTCGTTTATTATTTCATGCGCTTGGCATTAAAAACAGTCGCTTGGTTCATGATCTCTGACGGCCCTTCTCAGTTGGTGAGTGCTTTGATGGCATGCACCACCAGCACTTTCGTTTTTGTTTAACTGGAGGATGGGGTGTGTGTGTGTGTGTGTGTGTGTGTGCGTGTGTGCGTGCGTTTGTCTGTTTTTGTGTGTGTGTGTGTGTGTGTGTGTACGTGAGAACATGTGTTTGTGTTTGTTTGTTTGTGTGTGTGTACGTGTGTTCATGTTTGTGTGTTTGTGTGTGTGTGTTACGTGAGTGTGTGTTCATGTTTGTTTGTGTGCGTGTGTGTACGTGCACGTGCGTACACGTTCATGTTTGTGTGTGTGTATGTGAGCACGTGTGTTCATGTTTGTTTGTGTGTGTGTCTGTGTGTTTGTGTGTACATGTGTATGTGTGTTGATGTTTGTGTGTGTGTGTGTGTGTGTGTGTTACGTGAGTGTGTGTTCATGTTTGTGTGCGTGTGTGTACGTGTACGTGCGTACACGTTCATGTTTGTGTGTGTGTGTGTGTCTGTGTGTTTGTGTGTACATGTGTATGTGTGTTGATGTTTGTGTGTGTGTGTGTTACGTGAGTGTGTGTTCATGTTTGTGTGCGTGTGTGTACGTGTACGTGCGTACACGTTCATGTTTGTGTGTGTGTACGTGAGCACGTGTGTTCATGTTTGTCTGTGTGTTTGTGTTGATGTTTGTGTGTGTGTGTGTGTGTGTGTGTGTGTGTGTGGGGACCCTATACAGTCTCCCCGTGTTTAATTGACACCTTTGATGTAGCACCTGCACCTCCCTCTGGCGCTGAGCTCACGTCAGACATACGCAGGAGGCCGGTCTGCCTATGATTGCTCGCTAGCGCTTACTACATACCGCCCCAGCCCACTCCTCCACACTTCATTCAGCTCACTGTGGCAGAGCTGAGCTGAGCTTTGAGCAGATCGCTCCCGGTCTCCGGCATGTTGCAGTGCATAGAAGGTAAGGGTTAGACCCCTTCCTCCCCGCCATCCCTCCCTCCATCCATCCCTCCCTCCCTCACTAATTCCCTGGGTCTCTTGCTGCTGGCGTGGTTTGTGTTGAGGAATGCTTGTTAATCTTTCATTTTCTCCTTGGGGATTTTTTTTTTTTGCTTTGACGAGCTGGGATTGTTCCCCTCTCCTGTAATTTTATTTGGCAGCAGTTCGGAAAATGATTCTCTGAGCAGGTGGATTTCTAGTGCTGCTTGTGTGGTTGTGTGTGTAGGATTCAGTTACATCTACTCTTAAAGTGTGTGAGGGATGTTGTTGTTTTTGCTTGTGTGTGTTGATCCGGTAATGAGCTGATCGATTCTTAACTATAGCTTGTGTTGAATGAAATCTGTTGGCTGAGATGCTTTGTGTTGATCTGGCTTTGTAAGGGGGGGGGGGGGGGGACGGTGATCTATGTTGGGGTTTATCGTGTTGTACAATCAGGAGGGGTGATAATTTTGTTAAGTCAAGCTCCGTTTGTCTTGTTGATGAAATATCTGCGCTGTGATTTCTGCCTGACTGGAATTTTTCACTGAGAGCTTTTGCGTTCCTAAGCCTGCCTTCAGTATGCTTTTGATTTTCATTCAAAGGAAAATAGCTGAGAAATAATATACATAACTTGATCACATAACTTGTTCTCTTTTTTGAGCTGGAATGAGAGAGGAAGGAGGAGGTGCGACTGAATGTTTGTTTTTGGGTCAGTATCACAACCACAAGTAGTGTGTGGGCTGCACTCAAAGGCATTCATAATATTGTTTCTATCTTCCTTTACTTTAAGTTGTTAATTCCCTCTCTCTCTCTCTCTCTCTCTCTCTCTCTCTCTCTCTCTCTCTCTCTCTCTCTCTCTCTCTTTCTCTCTCTCTGGTTCTAGTCAATGGGAATGCGGGCAGCCAGCTGTCCACTCCTCGGTCGGGGAAGTCCCCCAGCCCCTCCCCCACCAGTCCAGGAAGTCTCCGAAGACGTCGGGTAAGGGCCGTTTCCCACAATCCCCTTCTTTACTCCGACACTTTGTATCTTTCCAAATACTAACCATGAAATGATGGAATGATGACCTGGGATTTTTACTGGAGAGCCAGTGCTCAGCAGAGCTATATTTTGCCTAGAAGTCTCCACCAGCTTATTCTGCTTGTGGAATATGTATGTGGGCTGATAAAAATGGTGTGACTGCAGTAGGTCCTCTGAGTGGAAGTGGCATTCTGTGTTTTTAGGATATAGTCCAGTCAGAAAAGCTAACGTAGAATCCCCAACGTTGAGATTCAGCATGTGAAGCAAGACCAAGAGCTGCCCAGATGGCATGCAGTCGGCGAAGTGAACTACCCCATGTCAAATTACAATAATGACTTCAGGCCACTCATGCTTTTCAAAAAATAAACAGTTTTACTTTGGATCTGGGCTCCCGCCCTCAGATTATAGTCCCCATGCTAAAGTTTTTTAATTTGGACTTCATTTCAAATCCTTACAACTGTCAAATTAAGACCGGGTAATCTCCAGGCTGTTCTAAATTGAGGCATCATTGCTCTGCATTCTTTTTGCCTGAAAGGAAGCTCCCTAAATAATAAAGCTGTGCAGTGTGTTAGCTCAGTTTGGTGTACCAGTAATCAGATCTGAGATTCGCTTTGAGTCATAATCGGCTTACTCTTTCCCCAGGCAAATCTGTGCTGACTGATCTGAAATTCGTCACACGAGTTAGGAGAAAAAGCTATAGACAAAATGGCGGCATTTGAATTATCAGGGCGTGATATATATTGTCACCATTGTATCAGTATTGTTTGTATATTAGACATTGGGACAATACACACATTTGATGAGTCTTTATATGCATATCAAAGCTTTGACATTTAGTGTTTGGCAGCCAATTACAGGAGTTTGGTTTCAAAAGTATAGAGGGTGCACTCCAGTCAATAAATAATGCTTAGAAAATGATGGCCTGGGCTGTAATACTAGGCTTCATTTGTTGATTTTAAAAAAGACCAAAAGATAATGAAAGCAGGATATTTGGAATCCATTAAAAGTCAGACCCTGCCATTATCTGTGGTTTCCCACTGGGGAATCGTTTGATGAGCCCAACGCAGTGTTGCTGGGTGATTTTGTGAAGCTGGCAGATTAATTTGGACCGCTGGTGCTCAACGTTGCCTGAGGTCATGTGATAACTTCTACTTCCTGTGTTGCTTGGCCTCGGGAGGTTTAAGGTTTAAGGTTTGGGTGGGGGGGGGGGGGTGGTTGAGAGCTTACAGTCATTGTTCTCAGCCGCCCGTCCGCTTTGCTGGTTCCATGAAGTAACGCTCAAGAATTCTACTCGGGCTCTGACTAGAAAGTAACCTAGCAACCACGGAACAGCCTCCAGCAGCAGCTCTGGCCCGCCTCCCTGTTGTGCTGTACTGTGTTGGCTGTGCTTTATCCAAGCTTAGCCTGCTTTAATTACGCGGCCTGGCCAGTGCTGTAGCCTGTATATCCCATACGTTCCCTATCAGCTGCCTCATCGCCAGCTTCCTGATACATATCCCGCACGCCAGGGTGTAATCATTCACTGCCACAGATTTGCTTCAGTTCTTGTGCTCCAGTTAGCATAGCATTGTATCATCTGTGTGTTTGTGTGTGTATGTGCGTGTGTGTTTGTGTATATATGTGGGTGGGTGTATGTGTGTATGGCTGTGTGTGTGTGGGTGTATGTGTGTGTGTGTGCATGCGTGTATGTATGTATGTGTGACTGACTGACTGACTGTGTATGTGTGTGTGCTTATGGGTGTATGTTTTTGTGTGTGTGCATGCGTGCGTATGGGTGTGTGTATGTGTGTGTGTGTGTGATTAGGACAGTGTTGTTGGGTAGTGACGAACCCTCCTCTGGTATTCTCTGTATCTGAGACCCAGGGCAGGGGGAGGGGCTGCCCTGGTGTTGCTGGGTTGCTGCTGGGTTTCAGGTGGGTGGAAAGCTAGGGCTGAGTAGCTCCGCCCCCCAGCTCACCCACTCAGCACTGTGTCACCGACAGGCTCGTCACCCACCCCCCCGAGGACTTTGACGATGAGATAATGCCCGCTATGATTTCACTCACTGGTGTTGTGAGGGGGAAGCATAATTAGAAATCAAACTGAAAGGCGAGTTGTGTGTGTGTGTGTGTGTGTGTGTGTGTGTGTGGCCATAAGACACTACGGCTCCTGCGTGCCACAGACAGAGCATAGAAAGTATGGCGGGTCTCCTCTCTCAAACCGACACACTCGCTTTATTGCGCTGTGCATTTGTCAGAAAGCATATTTCTGGCTGGCTTACTGTATTGTTCCTGTGTTTGACACGTTGCAGTAACCTGCTGTAAAGACCCTGGCAGAACTCCGGAGAAATCTGTTCCGGAATGTATACTGGCTGTGCTCTTAATGCCACAAGCGCTTCTGTGTAAGCCGCATTTCCCCGAACTTACACCCCTGGGCCCCCCGTTCAAAAATGAAAAATAACTTAGGCCTACATCTCTGAATCAGTGAATTTTCTCAGCAGCCTTTCCCACTGCGCCTTGTTCTGCTGTTTGTGGTTATCTTGCTTATTTACACGTGGTGGTGTTTGTTATAATTGAGTTGGAACTAAATCACAAAAAAAGCTTCCAGATAAATAAATGAATATTGTAATTTCACAGTTCTCGCTATGCATACTCAGTATTGTGTAATTCTTGTGTTGTTTATTATTATCAATTGACTCTGAGGTGTAGCATTAAGGCACATTTAGTATAGTTTTAAAACAATAGTGATCAAGGTTTGTATTCATAAAGCATCTCAGAGTCTGATCAGTACTCCAAATTTTAGATGCTTTATGCTGTCATACTGACAATGCATAACGCCCGTTGAACAGATTTATATATTTAATTTAAAAAGCATTAAAAATGCATTTTGGAGTAGGCCTACTCTAAAGCAGGGGTTTTCAACCTTTACTGATTCAGGGACCCCCACACCCTGGCTCAAAAGCATCCAGGGGACCCCACCATAAGTTAAATAGGTTATTAAATAAAGAAATATTTCCCCAAATCTATATAGTCATTGAATTTCAAGTCTGGCCAAGGACCCCCTACAGTACCTTCAAGGACTCCTTATTGAAAGCCCAGGGTCTGAAGTATTTAGAGTACTCTCTTTGTGTGAGATTTGAGTTGTGAAAATGTCACTGCCCAGACTTAAGCTCGGTAAATTTGTCTGGCTGTCCGTTCATCCCTAAATAACCACACTTAAATACAAGGCTGTAACCTCATTCAGAGCTTTGTTTTGATTAAATTCATTTTGCCGGCAATTTTTATTTTTCCAACCCCCGTCCTGCGGCAGAAAAAGCCGCCGTTCTCCGTCTGTTTCCGACCTCACGCAGCATCGGGTCGCCGTGACACCTCAAAGCGTCCTCTGAAGAATGGCTGATTTCAAAGTCTAATTTCCCACCACCGAAAATAGGAACCGTTCCCGTCTGTGAAATGCCAGCGCCTTTGGTGTATAAACGAGGGCTGCTTTCCGTGAACTGCCGGGCTTTGTTCTTTGGATAACACCCGCAACAGGAAGTAACAGACTGAAAAGAGCAACGCTGAGCTACTTTGTTTGTACTGCTGAGCTAATAACGCTCAACGTATATTGAAAATATAATGAAACATTTGAAATAACTTGAATATAGTTCATTCTTCGTGGGCAGGGCTCAGGGGTGCAGTCGGGGGGGGGGGGGGGGGGGTAGGTTCCTGTTGGTGGGGGAGGGTGAGGATGTTCTACCCCCGTTGAACCTGCAGCTGTATTTAACACCCCTGTTTCTATTATTCATGTCCAACTGGAGCCGAACGTTATCTCCAGTGGTGATTTCACAGATGGATGCATTCGCTGTGCTCGCTGTGGGAAGCATTTTTATGTGCAGCATGTCAAGAGCGTGCCCCAGTTTCTTAGCTGGGCAAGCGTGTAAGCACAGGACACAATTATGATTATGACCTCAGAACCCGTAATTCCTGTCTGATTCTTTGTTGGGTCATGTGACCTGTCCTTATATGATCTGGGTTATATGCAGCTAGTATCTAAGCAACTAGCATGATTACAAAATCGAGTAAAGGGCGAATGGAAATGCACTTGACTGGAATCAAGTCAGTTCTGCAGTCTTGGAATTGATTCTTTTGAACGTTTACTTTCAAAATGTATGTCATTCTCAAAGGATCCATTCTGAAGAGCTTAACGTCTTACTGAGTTGTCCTGTTGTTTCTCTGAGGGGGGGGGGGGGGTCTCAGAGATTGGTATGCAAAACCTTTCTCCATCCTAGCCCCTCCTTTTCCAGGGCAAGTGTGTAAATGGGTCACCAAAGAGCAGGCCAAGATTTCTCTCTCCTCTCATCTCGTACAGTAGTTTACAGTAGGATCAAGACCATATCAGGAGCTTAGATGCCATTCCACCCACTTCAGGCAGAAAGGGACCATATGGACAGTGAGAGAGTGAAGTTTCCTTATGAGTGGGATTGGAATAAGATTTCTGAGATGAAAATGTTACACAAATACACATTATTCCTGTGCATTATTACTGGTGTGTGCTTTTCACGCAGATTGTGCCTGAAATGCTTCTCTTATGTGTGTCCATTTCCATTAATATGTCCCAGCCTGTTCTAAATGGAAGTACAGGGCGGTGTTTGGTAAGACGGTGGGGCCTGACTCTCATTTTTAGCCTCTAATTTACAGAAGATGGTAATGCAGTGTTGAATTTATAATTGCTCATATTCTGTATTTAATTTTATTTATTCTTTGTGATTTAAAAAAACATGTTTTACATCAATGTGCATTGTATTGAAGTCACACTCAATTTGCATTGGTCAGATGTAACAAAATGTTTAGATCTATCCAGAATGCTCAACAACAGAAAAGCACACCGCAGTTTTCAGCAAAACAGGAAGTAGTGTCCTTATTTGGGAAAGTCAGTTGGGCACATGATGCATTTCCAGGCATGGCCCCAAACCTGCCTGCTCTGTGCCATGCAGGTATTATTAATGCCTCATGCTTAAACTGTTACCATAGAAACAGAGGTTTTATTACCTTCGGTGCGATCCCTTAGCGGTGAGTGAGGTTGAGAACAGTGAACCAATTGCGACAGACACATAGGGGAGGTGCCAGTCACCCTAATTTACCACGGCTGGCGGTATTTTTATTTTTATTTATTTATTTATTTATTTAATGGAGAGAGAATGTTGTGTTTATGCATTCATTTTTTTCCCCTTTTACGTAACTGGAGCATAAAGAAACCCGGTTATATAAGCGCTAACAGGCGCCTCAGACACATACGTTTTTCTTTTTGAGCGGCTTCCCGCTGTTCTCTGAGCCTCTCCACACCTGTCAGTCTCACGGGTCATGACTCCATCGCGTGGTAGAACCCACGGAGCGCTCGAGCTGCCGGCAGCCAATGAGAAAAGGCTCTGTGCAGAAATGCGTTTTCGCTCAGTAGAACTCGAATTCGAACGGCTCTGAAGATAGCCGCCGTCTTCAGAAACTAAAGCGAATGCAGATTCCCGCTCGCTCCCGTTACCTCCAACTGTCTATGCCGTTATGGCAATCGGATGCGAGAGCGCTTGTGTAACACCCTTTTGCACTTCCTCTTACAGTGTGTGTCTGTTTCTAAGTGGGTTAAAAATATGCCACTTAAAAGCAATGGAGCTTTTTGAAATGCTAAGTGGCTGCCTTCAATGGACGGGATGGATGAACAATGTCTTCTCTAGAATATAAATAATGTTGCTTTGATAATTACCCTATTCCTCTGCATTGAAAAGACTGAGTAGTGACCCGGTTAACCTCTCCTGTAACACTTTGTCTCCCCCCCCCCCCCCCCCCTTTACCCCCCAGGGCTCCCAGCACAGTGGGTCCTCATTGTCCCTGGCTTCCACCAAAGTCTGCAGCTCCATGGACGAAGGGGACGGAGCAGGAAGTGAAGGTACGGTGCTGAATTGTTTGAAATATTCCCATAATGCTTAGTGAGGATTTCAGTTTCAGAATTTCAGCTAAAGTCCTGAACTGACTGAATTGAAGTAGAATTGACCTCAATCCCCAGTGGGGATAAGGTCTGAGCTGTGTTGATCGACTCTGAAGGGTCTGAAGGACTTGGTCAAAGAGGCTATTGACTGCAATTCTGCAACTTGGAATTTGAAACTGGCATTCTTTCATGCAAGGATTTTAAAACTGAGTTAAATCTGAGGATTCTACACCCCGGGTCAAGTTTGGTTGAGGGGCCGAAGCTCAGTCATATGTGAATTATTATTCCAAAAAGGACTGGCGGACATTTAACCGGTAACCGTCTCCCCCGCGCCCCTCATTGCAGCGGAGCTGATGGACGAGTACCCCCAGGTGCCCGTCTCCATCGCGGAGCGCTACAAAGTGGGCCGGACGATCGGGGACGGAAACTTCGCGGTGGTGCGCGAGTGCGTGGAGAGGTCCACCGGCAGGGAGTACGCCCTGAAGATCATCAACAAAGGAAAATGCAGAGGAAAGGTAGGACCCTGCAGCACAGGCCACTGCTTGTTTTTTGGGGAAGTGCGCAGCCCTTCTCCAATTGGTTGAGAATGCCTCGGGAGGTGGCGGTGGCCAATGGTTGCAATTGGTTGCAGTGAGGCTTCCTGAGACCATAAATGGGAGAGGCTACTGTTTGCAATCAGTGACTCGCTGTTTTGAACCAATCATTCTGCTTTGCTCTGGAGACCAAAGCCATTTGATTGGTTTTCATTGTAGCCCCACCCATTGTGGGGCTCATGACCTCACTCCCCCATCACTTTTTGAGTGGCCATTTGCACGTTGAAGTGAGACATTGGGGAGGGGGTGATAAATAAGGGGAAACCGTGGTCACCTGTGCAATACGGCAAAGCTGTATTCTCTTCCCCAGGAACACATGATCCAGAACGAGGTGTCCATCCTCAGACGGGTGAAGCACCCCAACATCGTGCTGCTGATCGAGGAGATGGACACCTACAGCGAGCTCTACCTGGTCATGGAGCTGGTCAAGGTTAGCGCACACCGCGGCGGCTGCGATCTGCGAGGGCCAACGCGCTCACGCTCTGACCCTGATCCGTTTCCCTCCGCTAGCTTTCATCCGGCTTGTGTGCTCACCTTCCAGCCTTACCTGACCCCACGGGCACGGTGCTCAGTCACTGATCATTCTGTTCTTTTTTACTGCGCTTTCTGTTTTTACTCATGTCCATTTTATTATTTCTGCTAAACTTGTTTGACTACGTACATTAATTTAATTTGGCTGACGCACTATCGAGAAAATATCCCACTGTGTAAACCAATGCAGTAATAATTATCTCCGTGCCCTTGAGCCATAATAAAGGGGCATTCATTAAAAAAGCCGATAGCGAAAGAGCTATAACATCAATTTTGCCCCGGTAGTTAAGAACTGGCTAGTTCAGCAAATGCTCTGAGATGTGTTAGATGAAAGACGAGGCTGTGTTCGGGGAGTTATGATTTGAAGTTTTGAAAAGGTGTGTGTTCGTTCTGCGTCAGCAGATGTGCAGGAACAAGGATGTGCTGACAGCTGCACGTAGCTTGGTCCATGACTAATCATTGCTCATTTGTTCATACTGAACGTGCTGTACCTTCGATAGGTTTTGTTTTTTTTAATACGGAAATAGTTGGAGTGGAGAAAAATGGATTTCTGTTCTTAAAAGGTTCACCTTTTCACATCTCCCCCCTCCCACCTTCCTTTTTAATGACCGTTCCTCAGACAAGAGGAGTCCCCTGTTGAGAAGAGTCTCCATTTTGAGCCTCTTCTCCAATTTGTTCTGTGTAGAGGGATTTTAATAAGCGTCACAAGCCACCGATGTGCAACATTTCTCAGCCCTTTGACAGCATCTTGAATCATCAACATTTTTTAAAATACATGTCTGAGAATGCGGTCTTTTTGAAAATATTTAACAGTGCTCACTTCTGGAAGGTCTCTGTAAAAGCTCTGTTTATGAATGAATCTTAGTGTTTCCATATTCAAAGCAGTCTGGATTATGCCATCTCCTGCCCTGTGTCATCATACAGTAAACATTAAATTTCAGTGAAATTGAACGGCTCCATTTTTGTATAGAGAAAAGCTATGGGCCGCATAGTAAGCATTTACAGGAGAAAGCAAATTAACAGACATCCAACGATGGGCATAATCAAACCTAATTAATTGCGATAGAACAGAACATATGATAGCTACTAGCCAGGGTTGGAAATAAGCACATAGTACTGTATATTTTAGTACTGTGTAACGTGTTGGTGTTGTTGTTTGGCACTTTTGGTTGGATTGTATCAGTTCCCTGCGATGGTGTTTAACGGCCCTTTCTCTGTTTGTTTGTCCAAAGGGGGGTGACCTCTTCGATGCCATCACCTCTACCAGCAAGTACACCGAGCGCGATGCCAACGGCATGCTGTACAACCTAGCCAGCGCTATCAAATACCTGCACAGCCTTAACATAGTCCACCGTGACATCAAACCAGAGAACCTACTGGTGAGTGCTGTGTGTGTGTGTGTGTCTGTTTGCTGGTTTGTTTGGGGTGTGTGTGTGTGTGTCTGTTTGATTGTGTGTGTGTGTTTCTGTTTGTGTGTGTGTGTTTTTATGTGGTTTTGTGTGTGTGCGTGCGTGCAAGCGTGTGTGCATGTGTTCAGATTTATGCCTATACGGTTTGTATGCCCATATGCAATTTTTTGAACATCATTTGTGCGTCTGTGTGTCTTCATGTGTGTAACTCTGTATGTTTGTGTGTGTTTATGTGTATGCATGAACATTTCTGTGTTTTTGTGTGTGTGTGCGTGTGTGTGTGTGTACGTGTGCGAGTTGAATGTTTCTCAGAATACAGGCGCTCATAAATGAGGAGTGAGTCAGATTACCATCCTGAATGGAGGCAGGCTTTTTTTTTTTGCTGAGGGTTACTCCACTACAAAGCGAGTGACTCAGTCACTTCACTGCCCTGGCGATGCAGGCTCTGAAATAGTGTGCTTCCTGCCCTGGCCCTGCTAAGATCTCATTGAGGAGAGCGCTGGAATGGAGGGCTGACTCATTGCTCTTTTCTGAGCGCTGATTTAGCTCGGAGGCCCGGGCGGCCCCGGCTCGTACCGCTCCCAGCCGGAAGCTTCTCTCGCCACCGGGCGAATCGCGCGCCTCGCCGCTCTCGCCCGCTCGCGAGGGGTCGACGCGGAAGTGCCGCCCACCGCGTCCGCTTATGAAACACCCAGATGTGCGAGCGAGCGAGCGTCGCTCCGCGGGCCGACTTCTAAATTCGGTTTGAGATGTGATCTCACCCGTGCCGAGGGGAGAGGGGAGTGAGTCATAGGTTCTGAAAGTGCCGGATGAACAGCGATCATCTGTGTTTCTGAACATAAAACTGAATGCTCCTGGCGGCTTTTTAATATGACAGACACCCCCTTCCACCCCCCCCCCAAATAAACATACTTTTGAAGAGTCACATCAACTGATCTTTAGAGATCGGACTCATACTTGTGCAACCAAAGTAGGGTGTTTTATTTACAAAAATGTCCCCAACTATTATACAAACATGTATAATTGAATGTATAATTGTAACTGAATGAGTATAGGCCTAATTGATTTGCTGATTCTTATGTATGTATGTATGTATGTATGTATGTATGTATATATATACACACACATATATACATAGCCTACATAAAAATCAGCACATCAATTATAGTCATTCAATTACACCTACCTACTGCCAGCCACTACTCAGAGCAAATGACCTGCTTATATACGCTACACGTTATCCGGATTATACCATTTCCATACAATAGTCAATTATCTCAGAACAAATGACAGTATATATTTTTACACATAGAAATCGTTATACATATATTAATCAGGTGCAACTTTATATCTAATAATTACTCTACTAATCTAATCTAATTGGGTACGAGAAAATATTACCGAATACACTATGGTCTCCCCCGTCTAAAACAGCCAATTCGTATTGTCCAGCTCTTCCAATAAAATTGCACAGAATGGCCACGTTCGGATGACGTCATTCCAGTTTGAATTTGGAACAAACGGAACAAACGACGGTTGGTAGCAGCTCCTAACCTTTTGTTTATTTAACGTGGTATACTAATAAATCAATTTAATGGTTGAAAACAGATGTGTATGTTTAAGTTACTTGCAGTACATTATGGTGGTGAGCAGATGCTCAGTAGCGAATTTGTTTGAGTTGACAAACCGGCCAACATAAATGGTGCTTACTACATGTATGAAAGCGGCGTACTCGCGCCAAACAATCGCTACCATAAGCAGATATAATACACAGATAAAACCCGATCGTTTAAAAAAAATAGAATCCCAGCAGGAACGGAGGGTTCGCTCCCTTACATGGTCTCTTTTAATCATTTGGAGGAAATAGCGATTTCCTAGCCCCACAGCTACGGTAAGCCTCTGTTGCAGGCCCTGTTCATTTCGTCCTTTTCTCGTTGTCTTCCTTTGAAATACTGCCTGACTGAACTACCGCTGTTGGCACCCCGTAGCCTGTCCCATTGCCCTTTGGGCAAAAATCAAGTCTGCACTTTGATTAGTGCGTCGCGTGGTAGCTTTCATACTGTCGATATAGTCTCACGGGGGATAATTGCTTGTGGCTGGGAGCATGTTTTCAGAAATCATTAATTCTAC
The DNA here is from genome assembly GCF_013347855.1 of Anguilla anguilla. Taxonomy (NCBI): domain Eukaryota; kingdom Metazoa; phylum Chordata; class Actinopteri; order Anguilliformes; family Anguillidae; genus Anguilla; species Anguilla anguilla. The sequence goes on from NC_049212.1 coordinate 35,555,060, forward strand.
TCTTTCCAGTTGCAATAAGTGAAGAGGCCTTTTAAGGCTCAGTGGAACATTATGTTATGTAACCCAGCCCTCCAGTGTACAGAATCCAGCAGTTTTCATGCACTGATAAAACTAGTCTCTGCTCTATCATTTTGCATACAAATGCATGCACTGATTGGCCAATATCATCCCTCAATATTATATAGAATCATTAATATGAGTACCCTGAGGCTTACTTTGACTGAAGACCCAGCAATTGTGCCTTCTTTGTCCCTCCATTATTGTTATACCTGTTAGCGATGCAGTTAATGTCATAAAATGTTGGCCTCGTAAGATGCTGTGGAAAAGTTAATGTGCCAAATTAAGTAAGAACTCTATACGATTTGTGAATTTTTCATTTATGAACAGGAGATGATGAACGATGTTCTCCATTCGGGTGTTTTGCTTTGGGTTCCAGGTTTATGAACACCAAGACGGTAGCAAGTCCCTGAAGCTGGGAGATTTTGGCCTGGCCACGCTCGTAGACGGCCCCCTTTACACGGTGTGTGGGACCCCTACGTATGTAGCGCCAGAGATCATCGCCGAGACTGGGTGAGTGCACAGGACTCCGGCTGTCATGTGATGCAGTGCAGTGCTGGTTTCTATTATGAAGAGAAAACACTTGAGATGTGCATGCTGTTAATGAAGGGAAAAAATATCAATGTATGAATGAATAATTTGTACATTCAGAGGACCATTGGGCAGTGGGTTGGGAAGAAGGACAGAGGACTTATTAATCTGAAATTGATATATATTGAAAATGCTTTTTGGAGGGGGGGGGGGGGTAATGGAAACGGGAAAACTGGTATGGAAGCTGATGGAGGGGGTCAGCTGAAGTCGGGTCACAGATTCACAGAGGCCCCATGCTCCCTTCCTGTCTCTACGCGTCAACTTCCTGTTTAGACACCCTTCTGGCTCTCTCCTCACAGGTACGGCCTGAAGGTGGACATCTGGGCTGCGGGTGTCATCACCTACATCCTGCTGTGCGGGTTCCCGCCTTTCCGTGGGTACGTGGCAGTTACCTTTACTGAGTTTGCCAGTTACCCTCTCCCTCATTCACCAAGACCGTGTCGATACAAGAGTGGAGAGACTTGTGGGTGTGAATATTTTGATAAATACGCTGGATTAATTTCCTTTATTTGTTTATTAATATATATTTGTGTAGGGCTGAACGTGCAGGGAAATATTGACACCTTGTCAGAAACAAGTCCCCTGTGTGTTCTATACAGAGGGTGTGTCTGGCTCATTTCCTGCACTTGTCTCTATATGAGCTTCGATGTCAGTTTGTTGACCACCCCAAGACATTACCTCTCTCTCTCTTTTTTCATTATGTTGCGGCTAAAGTTAGCTTGATGTATAAGTCATTTTGCTAAAGGAATTACTGAATTGTTGACTTGCCTACTCCTGATGTTTGATTTTTATTTGTTTTCTGGATAGTATTGTTTATATGCTCCAAGAAACATTAGTGTTCTTGTCTTTAACATTAATTATTTATTCTTTTCATTCTGTCTGAAGTTAATCAGTCCTTGCCTCAGTTGTTATTGAGCCCTTGGCTAGGACACCCACAGAAGAAATGGGTAGAATAATAATGATAATCTTGTCCCCCACTTGGGTGTATGCAGCACTGCAGTACTGCTGGCGGGTGTCCAATGACACAACCCCGGATCGCTGTCTCTTGGTCTGTTTGCTACTTGAGTTAAGTGTCAGTCAAGAGCCACTTGACTAGCATGTCATTAAAACTGACGTGCTATTTACAGATCTAATGCTGCAATTATAGAAAAGTGTTGAAAATTATGAATGTTTTTTTTTCTTCTTTTTTTTCCCCGCAGAAGCAGCGAAGATCAAGAAGCCCTCTTTGACCAGATTTTGATGGGACAGCTTGATTTTCCTTTGCCATACTGGGACAATATTTCAGACTCTGCTAAGGTGTGTGTGTGTGTGTCTGTGCGTGCGTGCGTGCGTGCGTGTGTGTGTGTGTGTGTGTGTGCCTGTGTGCGCGCGTGTGTGTGTGTGCATGTGTCTGTCTGCGCATGTGTGTTTGTTTGTGTGACTGAATTAGTGTTTCTCAGAATATGGGCACTCAGAAATGGGGAATGAGTCACTGTAGCATCCTGATTGGAGCCTCGGCTTGTTTGGAGAGATTATTCCATTCTGAGTGTGCGTTTCCTGTGTTCCGAGAATGTGTGTGTGTGTGTGTGTGCGTGCGTGGGTGTGTGTTTGTTTGTGTCTTTGTTCTGTGTTCTGAGAATGTGTGTGTGTGTGCATGCGTGCGTGTTCTGTGTACTGTGTCCTGATAATGAGTGTGTTTCTCCCTCCACCTCTACAGGAGCTCATCACATCCATGCTGCAGGTGGATGTGGATCAGAGATACTCCGCTCTGCAAGTGCTGGACCATCCCTGGGTCAATGTGAGTGCCCTCTGCTCGCTGCTGGAGCACACCTGCTAAAGATGCTTCTAGAGATTCTAGAATAAACGTCAGGTGATACAGTGTGATACTGGTACAGTTTATTATTCTGTCAATAAAAAATAAAAAAAATCTCCTCCTGGCTGCTCAGCCTAAAAACTGTACCCCTCTCCTGAGCTGTCAGAAAGGAGAGTTACGTAGTGGCCTGTCCGATGCACGTAGTGTGTGTGCGGATGGCGTGCAGAAAGCAGGGCGTGTCGGTCCGGGTGTTTCCAGCCGTGATTCGAACCCGGGCCTCCTCCCTCTCCCCCTCTCTCTCCCAGGATGACGGCCTGCCGGAGAACGAGCACCAGCTCTCCGTGGCCGGGAAAATTAAGAAGCACTTCAACACCGGCCCCAAACCTAACAGCACCACGGCTGGGGTGTCTGTCATTACCGTAAGTCCTGCCACACGTGCACATGCTTACACATGCACACTTATGACATGACATGACATGACATAACATGATATAACATAGCATAACATATGACATGATATAGCATTACATACTGTAGCATAATGATGAGAACAGGGCATTCAGTCCAACTATGCTCGCCACTGAAGGGTACCTAGTGCTCATAATTGACCTTTTATCATTTACACACTAGATAGTATCTGGCGCCGTATCAAGCCTGCTCTTGAAAAGAAGTTACTGCCTCTACTACATGACCTGGCAAGCTATTCCACACAGGGACTACTCTCTATGTGAAGAAAACTGCACGCACACACACACAGTCATATACAGTATATGCATACACACACAGTAAGATTTCTGCATGTTACTGACAATTTGTAAAGAACCACTGATATTCATCAATATTCAGGACTAGATTCTTTCATATTGTACTTTATAGTAGTCACTAACTTCACATTAAAAATTGGTGTGGATCTGCTCATGCATGTGCATACACACACATATACACACGCACTCACTCACTGACGAGTACATGCGTGCTGTCTGTTTCTTCAGACAGCTAATCTTCAATCAGACTTGGAATTACTGATCAGCAGTAGGTTTGTGTACTTAGTATGGACTGCTTTAATGTGGATTTGAGGATGTTTTAATCAGTTAGAAATGCTTCTGATAGTCTGTGATTTGAATCAGTGTGGAACTGCTTGGGGATGTGAGTGTAATGTCAGTGCTGTTTCAGATCAGCCTTCCCTTTGTTCTCCAAAATACGTCATTGTCTCTCTCTTAGAGGAAGTGATTTTTGTTTGTGGTTTTTTTTTTTGGGTTGTATTGAAGGGCCCGTGATGTGTAAGAAAGGCCCGGACAGGTGGATAGTCTTTGCAGAGTAGCTCCCTCCCCAGATAGCAAGCGGTTCTGGGCCGGATCTGTGCTGATTCTGGCCCGAAGTCGGCACTGCCAGATTGGAGTCGGCACAGATCCGCTTGCTATCTGCGCTCCGGATAGAGCCATACTCAGAGCTGGTGAATGAGTGGTTTGGAGTCCATTAAGCCCCGCCCTCTGCTCCCTGCTCCCTGCTCCCTGCCCCCCCAGCCCTAACCCCCCCCATCCTGCAGCCGGCCCGCCCCGCCCCGTCCCATCTCTGTCTCATTGGCTCTCATGTCGACTCTCCCACTCCTCGCAGGCTTCATCGTCAGCACCACCATCCTCTTCCGCCCGTGCGCGCCTCTTAGCTTCGGCCTCTCTCCTCCTCTTCCTCTCTCTGTTCGATGGACTGTCAGCACTGTTGTCAGGGGCTTGGCCGGCAGACAGACTGGGCAGTGGTCAAGTTACCATTTAAACAGAAAAATAAAAACCAGACCACAAATATTTTACTGGAGATTCTAATTAATACAGCAAAAAAAAATGTAATGCAGCGTTCATTCCTTTTTCCCCCAATTAACAGATGAGTTTATGATTTCTTCAGGCTTTTTCTGTTATTGGAGGGATCACTGGGTGATGAAATGTATTTGCCTTCATGCACACATTTGAGCTGGTCAGCTTGGCAGACTAGGCCAAGCTGTTGGGGAAACTCCAGGTTTTGCGGTTGGGGAAACTCCAGGTTTATTCAAAGCCGTGGCCCCAGAGTGCTGCCAAAGCTGGTGCTTTTACGCAGGGAGACGCCTCCCCAGTGTGTGACTGAGAGTCGTCCTCCATCGGACGCTTCTGCCATTTATTTCTTTGTCTGAATCCAGGGACGATGCACAACCTTCACATATTTATTGTTAAAAGTGTGGTGTCTTCTGTGTCCTTGGAGTTTGTTACGGAGTAGCCAGAATGCTGTAGTCCGTCCATGGAACCATATTAATGTCTGTTTATGCCTGTGCGTGCCACCGCAAAAAACATCTAAAATAAATATCCAGTTAAAACACTTTTCACAGGGTGCTTAAACCGTTCCTACAGAGTTTGAGCTAAAACTACGTTTCTGGGTCTTGGCATTGTGGTGTTGATTACAAAGTTATTTAAAAATCTTCCATTTTGCTTTTTTTTTTTTTGTTTGCAGTTGTTTGTGTTTCTCCCCCCTTGCTTGTTCTTCCCATCTTTGAACAGTGAGAGGGAATTCGACAGCTGGCGCTGGCCAGCCACGCTCTCGGGTGCAGAGCACCTAGCCGGCCGTTTCTGTGTGGGACCGTCCTGCATTGCGGCTGAATCCTTTTTGAGCTTTAAAGCAAAAAGGCAGAAGGAGAAAAAGCGAAATCTGTCGATTAATGAGGTGATCCGACTGAGTTGCGCTCGTTTCTCTCTGCTCAGCTGGACCACGCCTTTTCCATCCAGAGATCAGGGTCTTTGGACTTCTTCCAGCACCCAGGGATGTATTGGATAAGGTATGCCAACACGCAGTGTTTCCATGGCAACGTGCTGGCAGTCTCCATCCCCCCCCCCCTCTACCCCCTCTCTAGTTTCTTCCCCAGTGGGCTGAAACATTGCTTCTGAGCTGTTGCCCCCAAACCCCCCCCCCAAAATTCATGCGTTGCTTCCTGATGCTTCAGTACTTTTGAACACGCCCTCTCATGACATCACTCACAGTGACATCACCAGCTTCCTCCATATCATCTGGCTTAGTGTCCATCTCCTCTTTGATTGGTTGTGCAGTCGATTCCTCTCCTTTTGCTTGCAAAAGGAAATGGTGTGTGTGTGTGTGTGCGCGCGCGCGCGTGTGGTGTGTGTGTGTCTGTGTGCGTGTGTGTGCGCTTTACTGTTTCGAGGCCGTTTTGAGGTACTACGTGGTGTATCTGGATTCCTGTGATTCTTGTGACGCTGTTGTGTTTGTTGTGAACGACGTGGGTTGTTTCCGACGGCCTGTGTCACTGGCTCTGTCACGGTCCTGTGTCGAGGCCGGCCCCCCTCTGTCTGTTTGGGCAGGGGTGTGGTTCTCTGAGGGGGGTGGGCCCCACACGTCCCTACACAGCTGCCCCGCCTGGCTCTCTGCATGTTCCCAAACTTGGCCTGCGCCCAACCTCAACGTTCCACACCCTGAGTTCCACCTGACTGCGTCACTTACCCAACCCCGCCCCCCACCCCTCCGATTGCAGTGTGCTTGGCCAGAGTTTAAAGCCTTGGGTTTAAATCATTAGACCAGACAACCAGAACAGCTCCTCTTAATCTGAGAGCTGTGGGTATCACAGCTGCTATCGTCCTCATATAGCTCCCTGGTGCTGTACACTGTAATAGGCCCCACGATTACACTAGAATATTTGTGCAAACAACTACCTCCAAACACCCTCTCCTCTATCCCCATGATCCTTTGCGCTCCCTGGAAGCTCTGACGGGTGTTTCTCTCTCCTGTCCCGCCCAGACCACCGCTCTTGATAAGGAGAGGCAGGTTTTCAGACGAAGACGCCACCAGGATGTGAGGCCCGCGGCCCGCCCGCCGCAGAGCAGCTTCCTGTCCGCCACAGCCGCCGCCGCCGCCGCCACCAGCCCCTCCCCCGCTGACTTTACCTCCGAGTCCGAGGACTACTCCCCCAGCTCCGCCGAGACGGTCCGCTCGCCCAACTCGCCTTTCTAAAGCCCCCCCCCCCCCCCACAGAACGGCGAGCGCCACGCCCGCCTGCCCACCCCCACCCAGCTGAGAGAAGGCCAGGGCGGCGAGGTAGGCCAGCAGGGGGCAGGAGGCAGGAGTGGGGAGATTGCATCAGAACCAACAGCGTATTTGAGGCACAGTGGTGCAGGCAGCCTAGTCCCCACTAACCAGACACGTCCCCACAAACCATGACTGTGTCAGGATGCTACTGTTATTTACACACATACTGTATTTATTATTTATTTATCGCTATTTATTTATTTATTTATTTATTGGTTTATTGGTTTATTTATTTGTCATTTTGTTTTGAATGTTAAACTGTGGGTTGTGGTTAGAGGGATGTTAGATTTCTTTTATTTCATTTTTGTCACCCAACCCCCACCCCCTACCCTTATCAGTCTATATATGGTGATTAAATGCACGTGTTTGCAAATCTACGCCCCCTAGCTGTCTAAACCATTTCAGCGGTATCTACGCCCCTAATGATCCAGTTATGTTGATGATTTTTTCACACACTATGACGCACTAGCAAAGCCTTAGTTTTTTTTAAATTGACAGTTCCAAATGTAAAGACAGGCATCGGGGAACTCTAGGCCTTCTGTGGTTTATTTTTGGGAAGGCCTAGATGCAGCTAGGCAGCTCCCATCTGACAGGACATCATGTGGACAGAAAAAAATGTATTCCTGGTTGTAGTAAAGTTGGGTGGATCAGCAACATTTAGATCAGCAACTTTCTCCAGCTGTCGTCTCACAGGTGCTCTCAGAAGGTCCTTTGTACGTATTGTAAAAAGATAATGTCATTTCATCAGTTCACCATTGATTAATCTCACTACATGGAGCCCTCTCTTTAGGGGTGCACTAAATACTTCCACACAAATCCATCACTTCAGACCTTTATTTCCTGCATGCTTTATTACAACACAACTTGCGATGGAGCAGTGGCCAGAGCTCAGCTCACTGGTCATTTGTGGCCACCTGGTTTTTAGTGACATCGTGGCTCTGTAATACTCTTTGGTGCTTTAGACCTCATGGGGACAGAGAGCCGTCTGTGGCCTCGTTCAGACATGCTGTTCCCTGCTGCTCGTCCGTCCAGTAACCCACTGTACCCGTATCACACAATCTGAACCTGCACTGGCCCGTTAAAATGGAGAGCATCCTCTGCTCTTTCAGCTCTCTCTGTGTTTTTGATTGTACGACGGCCACAAGGTAACATGTCAGGAGCCAGATGGTAGAAATATACTTGTAAACTTGTCTGGTAATGATTTTAAAAGATGATTTAAAAAATGTTGTAATAAGGGCAGTTAAATGAATGTAACAACATTACCCTGTAGTGAGTGGCCCTCGTCTGAGCTGGTCACAGCAAACATTAGACACGCCTCCACCTCCCACAAGTCCTTGCTCTTTTTTTTTTTTTTAATCCCAAAACCAGTAGATATGAGCGGATTATGATTTGGCTTGGTTTCAGGAGCACGGTTCTTGTAAAGTAAAGTGGAGCTGTGTGTCCTTGAGCTGCAGGGTCTGTTGCGTACTGTACCAGCGGCGGCACTGGGAGAAGGACAGGAGGTGCTTGAGTGTTATGCAACTTGGGGTGCACATGTAGCATTTTTTTATTTGTAAAGATAACCAAAATCTTGTTTTTTTTTTTTGAGGATTTGTTTCTCTCTCTCTCTCTGTCTCTTTCTTTTATGTATTTTCTACATATTATGTTGCTGAGAAACGATGAAATGTGAACTGTGGTGCTTTTAATAAAGCCGGGAGGCGACGGAGGAGAGAAAAAAGAGCGACGGACTTTAAAAACTCGTGTTTGTCAGAACGTTTCGTTTTGCAGGGGTGCACGCGCACGGAACGTGCTGCAATAAAACAAGGTTCCGATTTCAACAGCTAAAGACAAGAGCGCCCTCGTGTGGCCGAGCACTGTACACACGCATGTGTCAAGAGGAGTCCAGGCAAGGGCAGGCGCATCCGTAACTAGTAACTGATTTTGCAGCGGTTGCTCACATTTGTGGATGTGGGAATTTTTTTTGGGGGGCGGGGGGGCATAGCGAGATTGAGTGTGACTATCCAAAAAAAAAAAACAACTCTCAGACTCACGTGACAGGCATGGGGCCTAGCCACATTGCTTTCTGAGGTGTCATTCGGCTGTTTGATTACTTTTCATTTCCTGTAAAGCACTGGAAGAAAGATTACTCTTCATATAAGCTGTAGATGGACTCAGTCTGGTTACTTCCCACACAGATATATGTTTTTGGAATTGGAAAAGTATAAAAATGATTTTATATTGCTATACATATATATTCTTTTAATAGCAAATGCAAATTACATTTCCATGTACTTTGAAACAATACAGGTGTGGCAGAGTGTGTAGTTCTATGAGAATGACTGACAGATCTGAGTGCATGTGTTTCAGAGCAAGAAAAAGTAGTTTGCCAGGAAAATCCTCAACTGACAGGTAGCAAGAACCACTACACCAGAAATGGGTACTATTTTCTCATAAAAAAAATAAAACATAAAGCCTCCTGATTTAGCTGTTGAAATTGATCCAGAGATCCATAGATGTAGCCACCTGAATAATACTTAGTGGTGCATCACCACATTTGACCCTGCAAACTGCCCCAAAAGTGTTCATTCCTTTAATTTGGCTTATATATATATATATAGTAGCAGTTTTTAATGATAAAATATAATGATATGCATATATAATAATAATTGTATATTCATGATCTGCAATAGGAAGACTGGCTTTTGTGTATGCAGAAGTATTTACAGTATGTCTGTAGAAATGTTTGCTGGCTGTGTCATAGTGCTGTCATCTGCTGGTGAGAGAGGAAATACCCATGTTGAAGCACACTGATAGCAGTTCAGAGAACATGGCAGCCAGAAACCTGAAAGCTTTTCACCTGAACAAAACTGCACAATTCATACTCATCTAACTATGAGCATACACATTTATAGCATACACAAGCAAAAAATGTATTATTGAAAAATTTAAATATACACTAAAAAATATATACTTAATTATTGGAGTTATACACATGTAACATGCTGTGTGGATTTTCAACTCTAGTACTTAAACGGAATAGGGCAATACTTAAAAAGTGAACTTGCTGTATTTTTGTGTTTTACAGCTTGCAGTCTGTAATTCAGTGATTTATGATTTATGCCCTGATGATTGGAAAAAAATAGAAATTAATTTTATTAGAGATTTTGTTTATAAACAACTTGTTGACTACAGAAACTGCCAGAGATGTAATTTTGATAAACAAAAAATGACAGTTGAGTAAAATTTGGATCACATGTCCGTTTTAATGACTTCAGCACAATTTAACCCTCTGAGAACTGGCTCTTCATTCACCTGCAAGATCCAACTGATCATTCCCAAGGTTTAGTAGTGTTCTTTGGGCTACGCACAGTAATGTGTGGGACTGAAGGAATGGAGTTTAAAAATTAAAAAATGAAATAATTCATTCCTCGACAACGAAAACGACAGAAGTCTCCTGACGAACTCAGCCAGCGTGCCAATCCCAGCCTTCTTTGACCCCCTCTTGTGTGAGACCTCTACGCAAATGGCGGTGCTCAATTGCTAATTATGCTAACTGTACTGCGCTGTGTGTCTTCACTCAATGACTGAGCTTTTCACTACAACATGCTGTCATTAAACTGCTTTCTTTCTGTCAACCTGCATGTTTGCTGTTTAAATGAAAAGGAGCTAGTCTTTTATCTGTCCTGTGTGTTTGTCCTTGTACCCATAATTTTCATTTTTCTTGCTTCTGTGTTATTTTGCTTCGCTGTCCGAAATGCAATCCGCTGAAAGAGTGTAGTTGCAGAAACTGCACTTTTTAAATGGCTGAATTGCTAACAGACTTCTGAAGGCCTATATGTCAATGAACCAAAATAAAAAAGGGAAAATGAATCAGGACGTGAGGTGAGCACACTTGAGCTGCAGTTCTCAGGGGGTTAAACTAAAACAAAAACTAAAAGCACAGAAAAGCCATGTTATGCTGGCTTGGCTACAGCATCTGCTATTTTGTAGATGTCAACGGTTTTTTTTTTTTTTTGCATTAAAAGAGAAAAAAAGAAAGATATATTTTATGTGACTGTCTGAAACTAAATTTCTGGTGCAAGAGATTCTTTCAAGCCATTGGTATGAACATTGTACCTGTTGCTGTGTGGAATACCCAACACATCTGTCTATGGAATAGGTGATCTGGATCTGGGAGTGACAAAATGGAGACCAGAGGGGTTTAAAAGCACAGGTGAGGAATGGTGTTTCTGTCTGATATTAGCCCATTTACAAATGCTTGAATACACGTACATAACGCTTACTGAATGTGAACGCATTTGAAAGGACAGGATGTCATTAAATCTGTTTTTATTATTTTCTTAATTGTACTGTGACTAACGAATGGTACCTTTTCATGTCTAATTGTTTGAGTGGTGGGGGGTGGGCTGGGGTGGTGGGGGAGGAGGGGGGGGGGGGATAAAAGCGGAACTTCATTCAGTGAAATGTCATTGCTTTTCAGTAGCAATCATCTGACTGTGGTGCACTCAGCAGCAAGCCAAACCCTTGAATAAACATCCTGAAACTGAGAAGGTTTGGTTTGTTTTTTTCCCATAGACGGTAAAAACAAAATGGTAAATGGTAAATGGACTGCATTTATATAGCGCTTTTATCCAAAGCGCTTTACAATTGATGCCTCTCATTCGCCAGAGCAGTAAGGTGGGCAGGTAGTTATAGAACAATGCAAAATAATAGGAAACCTGGTTGTGCCATTGCTATATTAACAAATAAAATGAATTCCACGATAATGTGAACATATTTATGAACATTTAAAATAGGTAAATATATAACTGTGTATTTGGTATACGAATGAAGTTGGTTTATTTACATTTAAACAGACGTTAATTTTTGTTTATTTTAGTCGTTTTATAACTGTCTCTGTTGTATGCAGATGGAAATTTTGCGTGAAAAAAATGTTGGCCTTATTTGAAATTCGGAAAAAGGAATTCATTATTGAGTTACAATCCTGTTTACTGTTAGAAGGGAAAGTTTACAACATCTTTCACTTATCTATTCACCTCTACACTGAACTGCCACATCTGTTAACCCTTAAATTACTGAGTTTGTAATAGCTTTGCATTCTTATGTGCCACTATTTCTTATCTGCTTATCAGGACTCTTTGTACTTAAAATTATATGTATAAAATCTTTCCTTCCACTTCCACAGCCAACCACGCACATATAAAGTTTATGTAACGCTCGCAACACAGATCAAGAGAAGGGCATTCTAGAACTTCTCTACATAGCCTGCCACACAGAGCTTTTGTTTTAATTTGTGCAAAAGTTGCAGAAATTGGCACGAGAAAATTGAACATTTTATCTGCCATGCGACAAGACTTTATGGGATTGCAATACACCACAAAATATAAAGGGAATGCTGCAGAACTTAGTAGCATTGCACCCTCTCTGTCTCAGTTCTATTAGTGCCTCATCCTCCTTGCAGGGCTGACTGTGCTTTTTTAGCCACACGGCTACTCCTATGACAGCGTTCAAATGTAGCCGTGACTCCACTCAAATAAAAAGAAATGGAAGCAATGTAACTAGTGACCACTAGAGGGCAGTGTAATACCACTCATTATCAAGATCGCGGGCGAGGGAGAAGACAGACTTTGCTCATCACTGGTATATAGTTTGAAGCTTGATTGACCAGTGAAATGAAACAGAGCTGGCTAACAGTTTCAAGGCTAATCTGAAAAATTGAAAGCTAACTTCTTCAGCTTGGCCACATTCATGTTCGCTTGCAAGTTACACTGCCGGTAATGGAGGCACAGTAAATCTACTATATTTAAACATTCGAAAGGTACGAATAATGCCATACGTTAAAAAAAAAAATTTAAAAAAAGATGCATGCTGCAAGCTTGTATTCATTTCTTAATGTAACATTTCTTAATGTCTCACTGTAGTCGCTAGGCAGTGCAGAACTGATTGCATTATATATCACATACAGTCATTGTCATGTAGATTCTTATTGGGATTCTGATACAGTTGTTCGTTGAAACATCAAAAGGGTGTAATTTTTTCCATTTGGGTGGATCAGAAAAAATGAATGTTTAACTGAAAGAAAGGGTGTTTCAGGAGAAATTTTTTATGAAAGTTTAAACACAGGTTTGATGAAAAATTGTAAAATCTGCAAAAAGAGGTGTCAAATTGGAATGAAAAAACGTCCCAAAAGGAAAAAAATTATTTTAAATTGGTGATGCTTCTATACGGTTAAGTGAAAATATCAAAAAAGTAGAAATGAATATGGGAAAAAGTCTATCAGTCTTAAAAACAAAACGAAATACAAAAGACTGTAATCTTACAGTCTTATCTTTGTATAGTGAAAGTGGGAAAGGGCATTTTTTGTTCATATGGATGGGCAGTCATCTTCATTCAATAACAATAGTGAAACAAGCAAACAAAATTGCTTAAAAGCATTTACAACAGAAATTTTATTACATCCAAAAACAGCAAAATAGTTATATCCAAAAAAGAAAAAGGTGAAATAAATAAATAGAAATAAGTTCATTGAAATATATGATGAGAAATAGACTGTTGTCATATGACAACAAAAAAAGGGAAAAATTATATAATAATGTAATTTTTAAAAAATGTGCAAGAAATCATATTAATTGAACAATGAGCGAAAATTAATATAAAATATAGGAAAGTGCGTTAGGATGGAACATATTTTTTAATAGAAAAATGGAACTGACATAAATAAAAGAAGTAACGTAAATGAAGAAAATGTCATTTTAAAAAATGTATGATGGAAAACGTGGTTCAGTTGGGAAATCAGCAATGGATAGCCTATATATATATATATATATATATATATATAGTCTTATGTTCAAAAAGCGAAAAAAGTTCTATAACTTGAAAAACCTCTATTTTTGACTCATATGCACAATAATAGGTGTATATATAATAATGGAAGTAAAATAAATGAAGAAAATGTCATTTAAAAAAAATTATGAAGGAAAATGTGGTTCAGTTGGGAAATCAGCATTTTTTATATAAGACTAGTCTTATGTCCAAAAAGAGAAAAAAGTTCTATAACTTGAAAAACCTTAATTTTTCACTCATATGCACAGTAATTGGTGTATATATAATTATGGAAGTAAAACAAATGAAGAAAATGGCATTTAAAAAAATTTATGAAGGAAAATGTGTTTCAGTTGGGAAATCAGCAATTTATATAAGACTATAGTCTTATGTCCAAAAAGCGAAAAAAGTTCTATAACTTGAAAAACCTTAATTTTTCACTCATATGCACAGTAATTGGTGTATATATAATAATGGAAGTAAAATAAATGAAGAAAATGTCATTTAAAAAAAATTATGAAGGAAAATATGGTTCAGTTGGGAAATCAGCAATTTATATAAGACTATAGTCTTATGTCCAAAAAGCGAAAAAAGTTCTATAACTTGAAAAACCTTAATTTTTCACTCATATGCACAGTAATTGGTGTATATATAATTATGGAAGTAAAACAAATGAAGAAAATGGCATTTAAAAAAATTATGAAGGAAAATGTGGTTCAGTTGGGAAATCAGCATTTTTTATATAAGACTAGTCTTATGTCCAAAAAGAGAAAAAAGTTCTATAACTTGAAAAACCTTAATTTTTCACTCATATGCACAGTAATTGGTGTATATATAATTATGGAAGTAAAACAAATGAAGAAAATGTCATTTAAAAAAAATTATGAAGGAAAATGTGGTTCAGTTGGGAAATCAGCAATTTATATAAGACTATAGTCTTATGTCCAAAAAGCGAAAAAAGTTCTATAACTTGAAAAACCTTAATTTTTCACTCATATGCACAGTAATTGGTGTATATATAATTATGGAAGTAAAACAAATGAAGAAAATGGCATTTAAAAAAATTTATGAAGGAAAATGTGGTTCAGTTGGGAAATCAGCAATTTATATAAGACTATAGTCTTATGTCCAAAAAGTGAAAAAAGTTCTATAACTTGAAAAACCTTAATTTTTCACTCATATGCACAGTAATTGGTGTATATATAATAATGGAAGTAAAATAAATGAAGAAAATGTCATTTTAAAAAAATTATGAAGGAAAATATGGTTCAGTTGGGAAATCAGCAATTTATATAAGACTATAGTCTTATGTCCAAAAAGCGAAAAAAGTTCTATAACTTGAAAAACCTTAATTTTTCACTCATATGCACAGTAATTGGTGTATATATAATCATGGAAGTAAAATAAATGAAGAAAATGTCATTTAAAAAAAATGATGAAGGAAAATGTGGTTCAGTTGGGAAATCAGCAATTTATATAAGACTATAGTCTTATGTCCAAAAAGAGAAAAAAGTTCTATAACTTGAAAAACCTCTATTTTTGACTCATATGCACAATAATTGGTGTATATATAATAATGGAAGTAAAATAAATGAAGAAATTGTCATTTTAAAAAATTTATGAAGGAAAATGTGGTTCAGTTGGGAAATCAGCAATTTATATAAGACTATAGTCTTATGTCCAAAAAGAGAAAAAAGTTCTATAACTTGAAAAACCTCTATTTTTGACTCATATGCACAGCAATTAGTGTATATATAACAATAGAAGTAAAATAAATGAAGAAAATGTAATTTAAAAATATTTATGAAGGAAAATGTGGTTCAGTTGGGAAATCAGCAATTTATATAAGACTATAGTCTTATGTCCAAAAAGAGAAAAAAGTTCTATAACTTGAAAAACCTCTATTTTTGACTCATATGCACAGTAATTGGTGTATATATAATAATGGAGGTAAAATAAATGAAGAAAATGTCATTTTAAAAAATGTATGAAGGAAAATGTGGTTCAGTTGGGAAATCAGCAATTTATGTAAGACTATAGTCTTATGTCCAAAAAGCGAAAAAAGTTCTATAACTTGAAAAACCTTAATTTTTCACTCATATGCACAGTAATTGGTGTATATATAATCATGGAAGTAAAATAAATGAAGAAAATGTCATTTTAAAAAAATTATGAAGGAAAATGTGGTTCAGTTGGGAAATCAGCAATTTATATAAGACTATAGTCTTATGTCCAAAAAGAGAAAAAAGTTCTATAACTTGAAAAACCTCTATTTTTGACTCATATGCACAGCAATTAGTGTATATATAATAATAGAAGTAAAATAAATGAAGAAAATGTAATTTAAAAATATTTATGAAGGAAAATGTGGTTCAGTTGGGAAATCAGCAATTTATATAAGACTATAGTCTTATGTCCAAAAAGAGAAAAAAGTTCTATAACTTGAAAAACCTCTATTTTTGACTCATATGCACAGTAATTGGTGTATATATAATAATGGAGGTAAAATAAATGAAGAAAATGTCATTTTTAAAAAATAATGAAGGAAAATGTGGATCAGTTGGGAAATCAGCAATTTATATAAGACTATAGTCTTATGTTCAAAAAGAGAAAAAAGTTCTATAACTTGAAAAACCTCTATTTTTGACTCATATGCACAATAATTGGTGTATATATAATAATAGAAGTAAAATAAATGAAGAAAATGTCATTTAAAAATATTTATGAAGGAAAATGTGGTTCAGTTGGGAAATCAGCAATTTATATAAGACTATAGTCTTAGGTCCAAAAAGTGAAAAAAGTTCTATAACTTGAAAAACCTTAATTTTTCACTCATATGCACAGTAATTGGTGTATATATAATAATGGAGGTAAAATAAATGAAGAAAATGTCATTTTTTAAAAATTATGAAGGAAAATGTGGTTCAGTTGGGAAATCAGCAATTTATATAAGACTATAGTCTTATGTCCAAAAAGAGAAAAAAGTTCTATAACTTGAAAAACCTCTATTTTTGACTCATATGCACAGTAATTGGTGTATATATAATAATGGAGGTAAAATAAATGAAGAAAATGTCATTTAAAAAAAATTATGAAGGAAAATGTGGTTCAGTTGGGAAATCAGCAATTTATATAAGACTATAGTCTTATGTCCAAAAAGAGAAAAAAGTTCTATAACTTGAAAAACCTCTATTTTTGACTCATATGCACAGCAATTAGTGTATATATAATAATGGAATTAAAATAAATGAAGAAAATGTCATTTTAAAAAAATTATGAAGGAAAATATGGTTCAGTTGGGAAATCAGCAATTTATATAAGACTATAGTCTTATGTCCAAAAAGAGAAAAAAGTTCTATAACTTGAAAAACCTCTATTTTTGACTCATATGCACAGTAATTGGTGTATATATAATAATGGAATTAAAATAAATGAAGAAAATGTCATTTAAAAAAAATTATGAAGGAAAATATGGTTCAGTTGGGAAATCAGCAATTTATATAAGACTATAGTCTTATGTCCAAAAAGAGAAAAAAGTTCTATAACTTGAAAAACCTCTATTTTTGACTCATATGCACAATAATTGGTGTATATAAAATAATGGAAGTAAAATAAATGAAGATATTGTCATTTTAAAAAAATTATGAAGGAAAATGTGGTTCAGTTGGGAAATCAGCAATTTATATAAGACTATAGTCTTATGTCCAAAAAGAGAAAAAAGTTCTATAACTTGAAAAACCTCTATTTTTGACTCATATGCACAGTAATTGGTGTATATATAATAATGGAGGTAAAATAAATGAAGAAAATGTCATTTTTAAAAAATTTATGAAGGAAAATGTGGTTCAGTTGGGAAATCAGCAATTTATATAAGACTATAGTCTTAGGTCCAAAAAGAGAACAAAGTTCTATAACTTGAAAAACCTCTATTTTTGACTCATATGCACAATAATTGGTGTATATAAAATAATGGAGGTAAAATAAATGAAGAAAATGTCATTTAAAAAGATTTATGAAGGAAAATGTGGTTCAGTTGGGAAATCAGCAATTTATATAAGACTATAGTCTTATGTCCAAAAAGAGAAAAAAGTTCTGTAACTTGAAAAACCTCTATTTTTGACTCATATGCACAGCAATTGGTGTATATATAATAATGGAAGTAAAATAAATGAAGAAAATGTCATTTAAAAAAATTTATGAAAGAAAATATGGTTCAGTTGGGAAATCACCAATTTATATAAGACTATAGTCTTATGTCCAAAAAGAGAAAAAAGTTCTATAACTTGAAAAACCTTAATTTTTCACTCCTATGCACAGTAATTGGTGTATATATAATAATGGAAGTAAAATAAATGAAGAAAATGTCATTTAAAAAAAATTATGAAGGAAAATGTGGTTCAGTTGGGAAATCAGCAATTTATATAAGACTATAGTCTTATGTCCAAAAAGAGAAAAAAGTTCTATAACTTGAAAAACCTCTATTTTTGACTCATATGCACAATAATTGGTGTATATATAATAATGGAAGTAAAATAAATGAAGAAATTGTCATTTTAAAAAATTTATGAAGGAAAATGTGGTTCAGTTGGGAAATCAGCAATTTATATAAGACTATAGTCTTATGTCCAAAAAGAGAAAAAAGTTCTATAACTTGAAAAACCTCTATTTTTCACTCAAATGCACATGCAGTAATTAGTCTTTATATCACAATCAATATGTAATAAATAAAAAAATGTCATTTAAAAAAAAAATTGATGAAAAATGTGGTTCAGTGGGAAAACAGCAGTCTATATAAGACTATAGTCTTATGTCCAAAAAGGGAAAAGCTTTCTGAAACTTTCAAAAGATTAATCTTTGACTCATATGCACAGTAATTAGTATTTATATCATAACCGAAGTGAAATAAATCAATAAAAAGTCATTTAAAGAAATTTATGATGGAAAATGTGGTTCAGTTGGGAAATCAGAAATTTATATAGTTTACGACTATAGTCTTATGTCCAAAAGGAAAACAATTCTAAAACTTTAAAAACCTCTATTCATGACTCATATGCACAGTAATTAGCATTCATATAATAACAGAAGTGAAAGAAATGAAGGGGAATTTATGATGGAAAATGTGGTTCAGTTGGGAAATCAGCAATTTATAGAAGACTATAGTCTTATGTCCAAAAAATGTGCCAACCATTTACTTTTAGATTGATTAATAAATTGGATTTTTAAAAATACCAAAATAGTAAATTAAACATTTTAATTTTTAATTCATATTTTTTAAAAATATGTCTCTCATATGGGTGTTTCTGGAGATATGATATGCCACGGCAGTTTAAACTGCAACCAATATTTTAGAAAATAACACTGACCAACACTGTTTTTGGTTTGGATTTTTTTATTATAAATACGACAAAAAAGGAAACCATTTTATTTATTTTACAGTTGTCAATCTTTATATATTGGCATAAGTTAATGTTAAACGGTCTTGAACAAACACTGTGTAAATTTTGCCTTAACTTGCAACACACATAAAACAGCAGGTAGACATTAACTTATGAAGGCAAAGTAACAATTCAAAAAAAAAAAAAAAACATAAAAAAACTATATTTTAACAGAAATCATTTAGCAATTTTGCTGAATGTTTCAAATAATTTCAATGTCCACCACTACATGTGTAAAATCCAAATTACATTGCAAAAAAAAAAAAAAAAAAAAAAGTTTAAAAAAGCAGAATGTACATAAATAAAATTTAATTTACAGCACCAACCCATCATCCACATAGTTCCTTGCATGCACACCTGCTGCCTCGTTGGGCTGGTCCCTGTACAAACACTCATGGCAAATGAAAAGGCAAATCATCAAATTCTTTGCATATTTTATTTTTCTTTTTTTATCTTTTTGTTTTCAACTCACACACATGTGGCATATTTTACATCTCTGCAATAAAACATGGTTACGATAGTATTTAAGATTTTACATATCCAAAAATATTTCACCATCATTTTTGGATGACATTAAAACCTGTCAAACGGTTTGTGAGTTGTGTAGCTGTGTGTACATGCGTGCGCATGTACATGTGTGCGTGTGTGTGTGTGTACGTGTGTGTGTGTGTGTGTTTAATCCAGATGCCTAAAGATACCCCTATCTCACCTCTTATCTCTGCACAGGCCGTAGACTCATATTGCTTTCTGTCTTTGTGGTTGTAGAATGTCACTACACTGATTTCCCCGTGATTTTAATAAGTCTTAAAATACAAATATCAATGAGTAAAGAATTCAGTGCTAAAACCCACTAATACACGGTGGATGACAGATCGGTAAATCACAGCAATAAATAATGATATGTTTCTGGTGCAAAGTGCCAATACAAAGATTTCCATTAATTTCCCTTAAATAGATGACTGCGAGTGAATATTAATTTTTTTCTTCTTTTTAAAATTTTTTTTTTTTAGTTATCTTGAGAAAATTACATTCTCATGACATGCCTCGTAGCCCTACCAACACAATATGTACATCTATGACAAAACAGTCACCAAATATACAAGGAACATGAAGGATTTGAAACTGTTTTACCCTGGATGAGTTGTCGGAGCCTACCTGTAAGCAGGAGACATCTGTCCTTACCACCTCACCTCCTCCGCTGCCATTCACTTTAACATACAGTAAACCCCGTATCTTTGCTGCTAACCACTTTAAAATAGAGCAAATCCCATTATTCACCACCATTCATTTTAACAGAATAAATTATAAGTTATAACGTTAGAACAGACTCAGAAGTGAACGTGAATGTTTCACAACGATGGTTTCCTTTATAATTAATAAAAATAATTTTTTTGATAGTTTCCTCCTGAAATTATTTTCTAAGCAAACAAAACTGTGTTTACAAGGTACTGTGTACAGTATATATGTGTCACTAACAGAGTATGTGATTGAGGCCCTCCTTATAACAAACAAACATGAAAATGAACTCAATATATCACCACCATCACCACTGCTAGGCGATAATTAAAATGGGCGTGGCTATGTTATCACACAACAAGTACGTTTTTAAAGAGAGTTGAGGGATGCACTGGGGGGTGTCTTTGAACAGGTAGTAATGAAAAGGCCTTGGTTATCTAATGAAGAACTCCTCACCCGATAATAACAGTTTAACTGTGAAAATCCAGCTTTTTCTACCAAAACAGCAGATTTATAGTTCATTTATAGTTCATGCACAATTATATTTTTCTCCTACCTGTGTATGAAATACTTTTTTATTTTTATTTTTTTTTTAACAAGGTTTTACTTTTTCTTTTTAAAAAAGTATCCCTCTAAGGTAAGGTGTGCATCTGCCATACAAAGTATCAAAGTTGTTCACTGTAGGCGCCATTTTGTTTACGTATTTTCAGTTTCTGAAAAAATATGAACAAAAGTCGATATGCTCTAAAAGCTCGGAATTCCTGTGTTTGCGCTGAATTCTCCTTCCCTTGCCGTATTTTTTTTCCACTCAGATTAGGAGAATTCCCACCCCGCCCAATTAGCACTTTGCAGGGGAAATCCATCCCTAGTCCTCCCCACAGATCTATAATTGATTCACATGATAAAGATGAGCTTAGCTGGGGCTCAGGTGTAAAACAAAAACGCACAGAAAATGACCGTTTTTAAGGTGTTCTGACTTATGATGCTCGTCTATTGCCAAGCGGAATGGACAGCTCACCAAGAGGCAAGAGGCCGTAGTCTTTCAGATTCTCTCTCTTTTTCCCCGCTCTCTCCCTCTCTCTCTCTCTCTCCCTCTCGTTTTCATTTTCCTTTTCTTCTTCTGGGATTTGTTCTGTTCCTGGCTTCTGGGCTCTTCTCCACCTCAGCCTGCGTCCTGCCATGTGGAGGAGGGGGCGGGGCCATAGGCGGAGGAAGGGGCGGGGCCAGGGGCGGGGCATCCCTCCCTCCTTTCCCCCCCGCCAGCTCTGCCTTGCTCCTCTCTCAGTATCTGTTCTGGTGCTCGTAGTGCCATCGGTTAAAATCGATGTTAAAAGCCACGATGCTCCCGGATGCCATGCCCGTTATCAGAGTCCTGTTAGGTGATAGGCGGAGAGGGGGTAGTGGGGGGGGAGGGTGGGAGGAGGGGGTGTGAGGAGAAGTACAGCACATCAGTTCAGTCCAGCAGTTTAGCATTTTTTACAGCCTTTGGTTCAGTCAAACGCACGCAAGGGTTTCCACCAATTCTCTCAGCTCAAGGCCACAAAGATTGTTCCACAAGCTCCACGCCCAAGACCAATGACGTAGCTCTTGTTTGCCCCCCTGCCCCTGCCTAAAATCTCTTCAGTCCCACAGCAGTCCCCAGCAGCCCACAACAGACAAACAGAAATGGATTCATTATCTTGAAATGATCAGTTTAACTGAATGCGCATTTCCCCACTTGTGTTCAGTAACTCCCCCAGTGGTTAGTATAACGTGTGTGTGAGAGAGAGAGAGAAACAGAGATTGTTTGCACGTGCAGCTCAGTTTCTGAGGCATTAAAAAAGCTTGTTAGGAGCACTAAACTGGTGAATGAAAGCAGAATAAAAAGGCCTCTGGAACAGAGGAAGGGCTCTGCTGAGCAGCTCTGTCCATGCAGAACCAGGTCCCTGAGGCCCGGGCGTTTAGGGAAGGCAGAGCCCTCACAGGAGCAGGCTACAGCGATACACCCTGGGGGGCTCCTCCCGAAAAACACCGTACCGCTCTGCTAACTGACACACCGCCGCGGCGCTGGGACACAGCCCGGCGGCCCGGTTACCGTGACTACAACTCCAATCAGAACAGGACCCTGCCCGCAAAAAAAACCTCAAACCTATCCCTAGGTCAGGGGATCTGAACGTCGTCATTGTCATCATTACAGTTAAAAGATTCAGTTTTTCCACGGGACAACAGAGGGAAAAATCGAAATACTAAATGATAATTGCCAGAAAGGAATCAAACACGCGGATGCAGCACTAAGTGCACGCAGACACTGTTGCTCATTGTAGAGGCCGACTGTGCTGATGACTGTGCACTTAAAACAGAAACGCTCTTTGTGAACGTGTCGCACATTACGGGCTAGCGGAGTCGGTCATGGGAGCTGTCGGCTCTCTCAGGCCGGGGCTGGGGGGCGTTTTAGACATCGTCCCAGCGGCTCACCTCCCTGCTTCCAGGATCACGTGATCACATCGGCTCCTCCTCCGCAGCCAGCTGACGAGCACCAGACAACCTGCCCTCTGCGCTGACGCCGTCTCCTAGGCTACCGCCATCTTACCCTCAGGTCCAGGGTCCACGGACGGCCCGCAAACGTCCAAGGCCGCGCAGAGAAGTGTGTGTGTCTGTGTGTGTGTGTGTGTGCGTGTGTGTGTGCGTGTGTGCGTGTGTGCGTGCATGCGTGCATGCGTGCGTGCATGTGCATGCACGTGCGTCAGTCGTGACAAGGGTAGACAAAGCCTTGGACGCCCACCAGACTGCTTGCATCACAACACATTCTCGCCATCTCTATAGCAACCCCTTTTCTACTAAGGAAAACAAAAACAGGCCTGAAATCTGTGAGCCAACAGCTAAGAAACACATCAGCAATACTGGGCTCCGCAACTACAGGCGAAGCACGCACACGGCGTCATTCCTGGTCCCCTGGCCAGGGTGTCCCGGTACCGGAGCATACCAGTACCCGAGCGTACCAGGCCCACAGAGAGACAGACAGGCCCACAGACAGACAACCAGGCCCACGGAAAGACAGACAGGCCCACAGAGAGACAGACAGGCCCACAGAGAGACAGACAGGCCTACAGAGAGACAGACAGGCCCACAGAGAGACAGACAGGCCCACAGATAGACAGACAGGCCCACAGATAGACAGACAGGCCCACAGAGAGGCCCACAGAGAGGCAGCCAGGCTGGCTGCAGGCTGCAGGCCCGCAGAGAGGCAGACAGGCCCACAGAGAGACAGACAGGCCCGCAGACAGGCAGCAGGCCGGGCGGGGCGGACGCTCACCTTTGATCATGTGACAGGTCCATGGCTCGGATGCCGGCGTCGCAGCCGGGGTAGATGTAGAGCTGCTTGAAGTCGCAGGCCTGCCACACCTCCACCACCCCGTTGTCCCCGCCCGTCACCAGGTTCTGTCCGTCACTGCTCAGGAGGATGGCCTGAGAATGAGGGGGGGGAGGGGGGCAGAGTCACTCTAGGGTTTAGGGTACCCCAATAGGTGAAACACACCACAGTCCTACACACTACACCCATAGCATTGGCTATGGGTGTAGTGTGTAGAAAAACGACACTCTTTAACAAGCATGCAGATTCAAAATGCATGGGAAACATTATTAATATGCAACCATATTGGAGAAAAGAAATGTCAGCTTATACCACAAAGTTGTGAAGCTGAAAACCCGTTACTGGCTGTCAGACCTGAGTAGAGAATCTGGAAGCTGCTTGTCATGTCTTTTATAAGTTCATTTTTAAACCCCCCAAACCCCTCTCCATCTCCCCATCTCTCATCTCCCCCCCCCCCGCCCCGCCCCCCTTCCCCAGTGAGAGGCGGGAGACACGGCCGTCTGACTCACCCGGGTGGAGTCGTTGACCTCCATCTGCGCCAGCAGCTTGCCATTGATGCTGAAGTTGCAGAAGCGGCCGCGCTCGTAGCAGATGATGCAGTGGCCCTCGCTGGACACGGAGATCAGCCGCGGGCACAGGCAGTTATCGGGGCCCTCCAGGGCCCGCAGCAGGTCCCCCGTGATGGTGTGCACCAGACAGGGCCCCTCTGTTAACACGTGACCCACATCAACCCCGGCTCCCCCCTCGGCTGCTCCCTCACACAGACCCACGCAACGCTGACACGGGGGTCAGTGTCGCAATACAGTACCGCAGAGCTACAGCGCAGAAGATTTATTTATAATATTTCACTATTTCCATGACAACTATCTGCCGTTCATATTCTCTTAAGACCCGGCAATTCATTTCTGTCATGTGCAGGGGCCATGGGTCTCTGAACTGAATCTCAAAGAACCACATATTCCACTACACTGAAACCTATACTGCCGGGGACATTCAATGAAAACAAAACAATATTTTTGAAAGTATTTTCACCTCATGTTTTTGTCATTCAGGACATGTATTAGACATCTGTAAGAGAAGTATTATGTGAGGCGGTAGGGGAAGGGTGTGAGGTGGAAGGGGATAGGAGGGGAGGGGTGTGAGGTGGGAGGGGGGGGGGGTGCGGCTGACCTTTGGCACCACTGATGACCAGGCCCAGCTCCGCACAGACGGACACACAGACCACCTCGTGATCGTGACCAGTCAGCACAGCCCGGGGTGCTGGGTAATCACCTAGAACACAGGACAGAGAGAGAGGGGGGGAGGGAGAGAGGGGGAGAGAAAGACAGAAAGGGAGGAAGAGAGAGAGAGAGAAAGGGGGAGGGAGAGAGAGGGAGAGAAAGAAAGAGAGATAGAAAGGGAGGAGGAGAGAGAGATAGAGAGGGAGGAGAGAGAGAGAGAGAGAAAGGGGGAGGGAGAGAGAGGGAAAGAAAGAAAGAGAGAGAGAAAGATCCTGAAACTGGGTAGGGCACACCCTCCAAGGGTGGAAGAAAAGCCTGTTCCCTTTTTTTGTTAAATAAAAAAGTGCCTCAACTGAAAGATAGCAACAACAAAAAAAGGAAAAGTGCCTTTCCTCCCCCTGGAAAACGACAGCTACTCACAGTGGCGGAGGGGGCTAGGCCCGCCTGCTGTCGTCTTTCTGGGCGGCCTGTCTGGGCCGTCCAAACCGGGCCGGTGCGTGGGATGGCAAAAGTTGCTACCTGGCAACGTCAAAAGTCGCCAATGAAGGGGAACAAGAGGGGGGTCAAGAGGTCACTCCTCTGTGGGCACTTATTATAAAACCTGTATAAGAGCTTTTAGACCCTCAACCTGTACAGCATATGCACCTTAGCTGATTAGACTACATCTGTACAGCATATGCACTTTACCTGGTTAAACTACACCCCTACAGCATATGCACCTTACCTGGTTAAACTACACCTGTACAGAAAATACGTTCACATTTATTTTAATTTAAATAGCGTGTTAACTTAAATAGATAAATAACATGCACTGGTATGCACATATAAGCTGGGCTTTTACTTGTCTGTACTTCTCTGGTGAAAAGGCCACCAGCACCTGCAGCCACAAACCTTAAGCCTCCTCAGCCAATCACGCGCAGCCGTGATGGACTGCGTGTGCGGTGCACCGTACGCCCCTGAAAAGCCCTTTCCCCTCTGTAATGGTCCCATAAACGCCACCGGTCCCAGCCGTGAGTGGGAAGTGAATGGATTTTCCTGCCTGGGTCATGTGATTGATGACGGGCAGGGGTCAGAGGTCAACGTGGAGTTTGGTGCTCCGGCAGGACACCTACGGCCCGCTGACTCCTCCATCACAGCTGTAAAGGACTGTGTTAGAGTCCCCTCTCTCAGCCATGCTTATTCTCTGTCTTTCCATATAAGCCCCACTCCCTCTCTCTCTCCCTCTATATATGTCCCTCTCTCCCTCTCGTTCGCTCTGTCTCTGCCTTTCTCTTTCTCTCCTTTTCTCTTTCTCTCTCCCTTTCTCATTTAGGAGCTTACTCCCGGCACCCCTACCTCCATCTCTGTACACTGCTCTCCACCCAGCCTGGACACTAAGAAGTGTGTCACTGTGCTGTACCTCACAGCTGATACAGGTTAATTGAGGACTACGGGTTCCAATCCTGGGAGGTACACTGCTCTTAGAACTTTGATCAAAGTATTTTAACATGAATGTATTATTATTTTAAAAAATATATATACATTAAAGAAAACAAGAACATGAACTAATAATAATTTTTAAAGAAGAAAAAAAATAATAAAATTTTTTCATAAGAAGCTTCATCCTTTTTGGACGTTATAAGGGAGGCTGGTATTAACAATGCACTTACAAGACTGGCTGACACAGCATGTAGGAATCCATGCACAAGTGCTGTTTCTCTAATGTTAAATTGTTGGTCTGGCTGTGCAAAAGTGACCTCCAGTCTAACATGCATAATTTCTGCAGATCACTCACGTAAATGTAAATGGCTGTGGAACTGAATCTAAGTCTTCTCTCTGTGGCAGTGGGTTCAGGCTAGCTGTTCCTCCAGGCTATCTGGCATGAGTGCACACAATCAACCAGGCGCGAGTGCAATAATTAAAGTAGCCCTTAGTGTAATTAACACGATCACTGCAATTTGAAACCAAAGCATCGTTAGTGCTGGGCGGGATCGATACACTGCCGGAGGGGAGAAGCAAACATCGTTCTTAAAGGAAAAACAGAGGAGTCTTCCAACGAACGCCCGGGGGAAACAAATATGGCAGCCACCGAAAACCATTACAACCAGTCGTCCGATTTCTCAAACGAACCTTTACAGACTCTAAACTCTAAATTAGAGAAGTTCATTTTACGTATGAAGAGGAGACCAACCGACCCGAGAGTATCTTTAAAAACACTGCATAGCAGTGGGTCCATTGAGGTGAGCAGGGTCAGGTTCGTTGCCTGGTATGGTACAGTGTTTATCGATATGCACAGGTTACACCACAGAGCGGAGTCCAGGTACAGTGGTGGTAAATTTTTCTTTTAAGGAACCAATTTCCAAAATATACCCTGAAAACCCAATGTTAGGGGTACAACAGGGTACCACCCCAGTGACAAGCATTGTACCAATTTCTCGAGGAGAAAGACAGAGATAGAGAGAGATAGGCAGACAGACAGAGAGATGCAGAGAGAGAGACAGAGAGAGAGAGCAAGAGCAAGCGAGAGAGAGAGAGAGAGAGAGCGAGAGAGAGAGAGAGAGAGAGAGAGCTCCACTACTCCTGTCCACACCTCCCCTGCAGGCTGGGTACTGTAACTGCACAGAGCCGGCCCCAGGGACTGTGTGTGCTGGAGAGACAGTGCATGCTGGGTAACTGCACAGAGCCACTCCAGGGACTGTGCAGGCTGGAGAGACAGTGCATGCTGGGTAACTGCACAGAGCCGGCCCCAGGGTCTGTGTGTGCTGGGTTGCTGAGAGTGGCACTGTGACGCGGTTCAGCCCAGCAGCGGCAGGGCCTGAATGGAACATGTGTCAGGAGAGGGGGCCCTGGGGACCCCCAGCGAGTCCAGCTCACCTACCCTGACAATAGATTTAATCAGCCCCCCCTCCCCACCCAAGGGACACGCCCAGCCAACCCCCCCCCCCCCAACACTCCGCTTTGAGCTCACCACCGCAATTACTCTGTGCAAATTCACCCCAAACGCCGAAGAAGGGCGGTGGGGGGGGGGGGGGGGGGGGGGGGGGGGGGGTAGGTGCAGGGAGGTCCAGGGCGGCTTTTGATTGAGCTGGAAGTCATTTTAATTATCACGCGCTCACGACACACGCAGCCTTTTCTCTGAGCCTCGCAAAATCAATTTTCTGCACCGCGTCTGAGAAGTATGGGAGCAAATACCCAGCGACCTTGGGGACGCCCTCCCCTCCCGCGCCGCGGAGGTTATCGAACCCGCAGAACCGCTAACGCACAGGCCTCGGCAGGGAAGCGCACGAGCTAGATAAATGGTAAATGGTAAATGGACTGCATTTATATAGCGCTTTTATCCAAAGCGCTTTACAATTGATGCCTCTCATTCACCAGAGCAGTTAGGGGTTAGGGGTTAGGGGTTAGGTGTCTTGCTTAGGGACACTTCGACACGCCCAGGGCGGGGTTCGAACCGGCAACCCTCCGACTGCCAGACAACCGCTCTTACCTCTTACCTCCTGAGCTATGTAGCTACAGGAACAAATACTTTCGCGGGGAATCAGACACAGCTACTGACGCGTAAACATGAAGCCGTTACAAGAAATGCGCCTTCTTCTATTCCATAAATACAATTTTATGCTGAAGTGAGTCAATTCCACTGGAGCCATTTAGACCTCTTTCAGATGCCTGGGAAAGCGTCTCTACAGTGATTGGTGTACAGAGAGGACACTTAAAGACCAATCACAGCCTTTTCATACAGCAACGGCAACTGTATTAAAGATGTATACTAATACTGCTTTGAAAGAACTTAAGACATAATAGGATTCCGAAATGAATTATTTACATTCTAAAACAATCTTGTTCTTTCATTCCACAAAGCAGACTTGAGCACTCTCATTTCGTAGTTTAAAATTAAAACATCACAGAAAATGAATACATTGTTTCAGTATTGAATTTACTCTCTTGTTTGGATGTAAATACAAAATGGAAAGCCAAGGCATTTTAAAATGATGTATAAATGCAAAAAATGTTCTCAGGATTGCCAAATGACGCAAATGATTTTCCTGAAGTTGTCCTTCCTGCACAAAGCCACTAGAGTGCACTGTTCTTCACCCAGAGTGGCTCAGGAAATCCATCACACACACTTCCCCTTACTTTCCTGAATGTGTACATGAAGTCTGCCCTCTAAATTGAGTTGAACATTTGCCTCATTTCTTATAGGCAATTTTTCAAAAGTATTAAGAGTCCTGGGGACTGTTTAAAGTACTCTCCTCGGTGAAATTAAAACTAACTGTAGTGAAGATATGTGCCAGACTTAGGAATTTGTATTTTTTAAATAATTTTTTTTTTTACTGATGTCTTTGTCAGTTTTTTATGCAGGGTGCACAGGGAGGTTCAGAGCAAAAGCTGGTTTTATTCCAACCAATTATCCTAAATTTTCAAACCAGTAGTACACACTAACGCTAATTCACTCATACGCTGGACTATACCGAATGGTTTTCTGGAAGGATACATGCTGTTTGCTGCAGTAGCTCACAACATGCACTCTCAAAAAATGTCAGACTGATTCTTTATCACAAAAAAACACGCACACGCACGCACACACACACACACACACACACACACATATATAGGGGTAATTAAACAATTTAACAATAAAGAACAATTAAGATCCTAAAATAGCCATGCACCCCAGAAGTCAGCCTGCATACCCACACCTGCAAATGTACGACAAATTATAATTTTTTTACTATGCACTTTATGGAGAGAGATACTGAGGAACTTTATGATGTACACTTTTCATACGTAAACTCCAGAATTAATATAATAAATCACAACCACAAACACCACAAGCAAAAGTGAATATTGTTGGTGCTCTTAAGTCGCCCATAGCCCTTTCTGCAGCTACTCCGGGAGCCAGTTAAAAACAAAAAGAGTGCTTGTCCTTCGCCCTGGACCCCCCCCTCCCCCCGCCCCCCCGTGTGTCCGTAGGCCTGTCTTTGTGTCTGGGAGGTGCGCAGTAAGCACTATCTCTGTAGGTATCAAGAGGATTCTGTTTTCCTTCTCTGGTAACAAGAGTGAATCTGCCCTCTGCTAATTGGAGGCAACCAAGCTGAAATTCTTAATTAACTGTCTGAGCTGCAGTGAAGTTAATTATAAAACGCTGGTACCCAAACCAGAGCTCCTGTAGCATCTGACACTTGGAAAAACCACACTACCACCCCCCCCCCCCTCCACGCCATCCACCCCTCCATCTCACCCCCTCCACCACCCTCAATTTTCCTTGTTTCTTCCATCTCCGACTCCAACACGCCTCTCATTACAGAAGGCAGAAGAAACACATCCTTTCTGCTTAGATCTTTACTCCGCTTGGAGGGGAGAAAGGTGCACGCGCGCACACACACACACACACACACACACACACACACACTCGCCCTTCTCGCCTTCGCGAAAGTTTTACCCCATTCTTTCCGCGTTTTATCGACAAACCGCTCAGACGCGTTCCTGTCCGGTAATGACAGGTGGAATTATGGGAACAGAGCGCGCTCAGCACCGAAAATCACAGCACAAGCCGAGGAGGTCGGCGAACAGACAGGCATCCGCACTTTTTTTTTCCCCGCTGGTGATGCACGCACCCGCACACAACTAATCAAAGCATTTACCCCCCCCCCGCCCTTCACCGCCTGATGGGGAGGTCTGCTAAGCAGAAATAGGTGGATCCGTCCCCTGTAATTATGGGCAGTACATTCCCTGTTCATCCACTGTCTCCTGCGTTTCCCCCGCAGGGCAACAGTGACGGCCTCCTCTATAAGGGCAGGGCCACTAATTATGCACATTTACCAGGAGTGGGTCCATGGTGGCGCGTGATTGGCCAGTTACACAGGCGCGCTGTCACACGGTGCAGAGCTACAGCGTGGTCAACAGCGAGGCTGCCCAACTCCAGCACTTAGTGTCCAAGGCCTCCTGCTCCAGCGATAAGGGCCGTCTCCACTGGGAACTATAACTATAACCGGGACGATATATCAGAGACTATAAACCTTTAGCTGGTGTTCCACATCTACGGTGTGTTACTAACGCATACGCGCACAAGCACGAGTGCAAGAGACCTCGCGCACAGAATCGGCTACGCTATGGATTGCGCTAAATAATTTCTATATCGGTTCTATACCATTTTTACAGTGTAGACACTTCTCAATCATTTGAATGGAAAATATTTTTTAGAATTGCATCACAGTCATGATGGCTGTCATTCCTGATAGAAATGAACCTTTAACCATATGAAGAGTAGGTTTTTCTATGGAAAGTTTTTTTTCAAAATTCTAAATCAGTGTTCTAGAATGCCATCGCTTTCAGTTTCCCGCAGTGATTGTGACATCAGCATCAGAATGTTCGGTTCAGAACGTTCTAATCACACGCCTGAAAGGGTGAGCCAGTTCCACGGCCAGGCTGGGGCTCTCACTGGCTTGGCTGGAGCTTTAGGGTACAGTTCCACCCTTCAGGTTTTGTGTGTGTTTGGGGCATTGGGTGAGGAAGCAGCACCGCTGGGCTCCGTAGCCCTGGCCCACAGCACCGCTCTCAGCCCGTGTGTGCGGCTTGGGCACCTCCCCCCGCTCACACTCACTGTTGTTGGGATTGTCTCCGATGATGTGGTGCCGTCCGCTCCAGTACCACAGCAGCAGCGTGGCGTCCCGGGACCCCGAAACGATGTAGCAGTCGCCCCCGATGTAGGACTCGGACCGGGCCAGACACGTCACCACGTCCCAGTGCCCGAACACGATCTGGGTCAGCTTGCCTGTGGAGCAGAGGTGGGGGGGGGGGGGCAAAGGTGCTGATTGGCTCCTGCAGTGACCACACCCCTTACAGGTGAGCCCGCATGGACAACACCGGCGAGCTTGGAAACACCTCTGTCAAGGAATGGGTACCTGTCTCAGTACAGAATTAGGAGTGGGTACCTGTGTCGGTACAGAATTAGGAGTGGGTACCTGTCTCAGTGCAGAATTAGGAGTGGGTACCTGTCTCGGTACAGAATTAGGAGTGGGTACCTGTCTCAGTGCAGAATTAGGAGTGGGTACCTGTCTCAGTGCAGAATTAGGAGTGGGTACCTGTCTCAGTGCAGAATTAGGAGTGGGTACCTGTCTCAGTACAGAATTAGGAGTGGGTACCTGTCTCAGTGCAGAATTAGGAGTGGGTACCTGTCTCGGTGGAGTAGACGCGGAAGCTCTTGTCCCAGAAGCCGCACACCAGGATGTAGCGGTTGTCGGCCGTCACCACGAAGCAGTGCGTGTTGATCTGGATGCTCTGGTCCACCAGGTCTGTGATTTGTCTCTTGTTCATCCCGGAGTTATTGGCTGACACGAGACATTGAAAATGAAATGAACACGGGAGTCCAGATGACAAAACCTTACAGAATCGCTGCACAGTTCCCTCACTTACAACACTGTACATGTTTCCAG
This sequence comes from Anguilla anguilla, assembly GCF_013347855.1. Classification (NCBI taxonomy): domain Eukaryota; kingdom Metazoa; phylum Chordata; class Actinopteri; order Anguilliformes; family Anguillidae; genus Anguilla; species Anguilla anguilla. Next base: position 35,587,006 of record NC_049212.1, read on the forward strand.
ACACACCCCCGCCCCACTACACTTCCCCCCCGCCCCTCTCAAACCTTTTAGGTCCCGGTAACTCACCAATAAGGGGGTCCATCTCGATGGGCAGGTGGTGGGCCTGTTCCAGAGAGTACCCTGGTGCTCCCCTGAGACCTGTCCCACACACACACAGCCTGTTACTGTCAGTCTGCACACCTATCTCACACAGACAGACACACACACACCACGCACACACACACACACCTACCTGTCTCACACACAGACACACACCTATCACACACACCACACATACATACACATCTATCACACACACACACACATACATCACATACATATCTCTCACACACACACGCACACACACACACCTACCTGTCTCACACACAGACACACACCTATCACACACACCACACACACATACACATCTATCACACACACACACACACACATACATCACATACATATCTCACACACACACACATACATCACATACATATCTCTCTCACACACACACACACATCTATCTCTCGCTCTCCCACACACACACACACACACACACACACACCTATCTCTCACACACACACACACATGCTACAGAGCACAAACCATCATTAAACGCGCAGAAAAGCACACATAAAAATGCGGAAGGGGGCCTTATTATCACTTATTATTCCTGCGACCCAAAACACATTTCAGCTGCAAGGCGGGAGCTGCAGCTGCATTCATTAGCGCCGGGGACGGGGACGGGGGGGGGGGGGGCATGCGGGCTCTGAGAGACAGGCGGGAGGTGTGAACCGAATGCACTGCAGTCACACCCTGGCTTTTCTGGAACTGCTGCCTCTCACCTCCCTAACCCTCTGACCCAGAGGCGATATGGGGGGGGGGGGGGGGGGGGGGGGGGGGGGGGGGGCGAGGGGGTGTGGTGGGGCAGGGCGGGGCAGGGGACCCGGGGTAATGGCGTTCACACACGCCTAAATGGCAACATATGGAAGTGCTCCCTTCCAAACCTCAGTACCTGCACTGGTACCTCCAAGATGTGGCCTGCATCAGCACTGCTAAGAGGCACTGGATGCATTAGCAGGGACCGGCATATGTGCATGTATGTGTGTGTGTGTGTGTGTGTGTGTGTGTGTGTGTGTGTGTGTGTGTGCGTGCGTGCGTGCGTGCGTGCGTGCGTGCGTGCGTGCGTGCGTGCGTGCGTGTGTGTGTGTGTGCGTGTGCGTGTGTGTGTGTGTCTGCGTGTCTGCGTGTGTGTGACCGGGCCGCTCACCGACGGTGTTGTGCCAGCGGTTGACGGCGAAGAGCCGGCTGCAGGTGACGGTGACGGCGGCGGGCACGCTCAGGTGGGGCAGGGTGTTGGCGGCCACGTGGGTGACGGGCGAGTTGGAGGGGAACTTGAGCACCATGATCACGTCCTGCTGCATCTGGTCCTTAAACATGAGGGGGCTCTGCGGAAGGAAACACTGATGAGTAGAAGAGAGAAAGACGGAGGGAGGGGTAGAGGAGGGGAGGGGAGAGATGGAGGGAGGGGAGGGGGGTCGGGAGGGGCAGAGGGGTCGGGATTATGGATTGAGAGAAGAAGAGAAGAAGACAGAATGGAAAAAAGAGGCAATTAGTGAGGCGGTTTGAGGAAAAACAAGGTAAAGACACAGGAGGAGGCCGCATGCCTGGGGGGGTGGGGTGTAGGGGTTTGGGGGGGGGGGGGGGGGCATCTCAACAGGGGACCCCCTTCAAGATGCACCCAGTACAGACACCAGGGTGGAACAGTGGGTTGAGGGGTCTGGACCCCTCCCCGGCGTCATGGAAACTGTTAAGTGAGGGGTTAATCGGAGGTGGTGGATTTTAACGTGAGTGATGAATTGCAGGAACACATAAACCACATTAAAAATACAACCGTATAGAGTCAAAACAAACGCATGAGGCATAATGAATGCACAAAAATAATGGATAATACATGCAATTAAATCTAATTTAGAAACCAGTGCTGTCAAGCCAATCAGGGAAGAAAATGACAGGGCGATGCCTCTCTCATTGGACGGGGGAATAAAGCACAGGTATTGTCAGAGGCGTTTTTTTGGCAGGGCGCTGATGGCCCGGTGCCAGAGCGCATTTTCCCTGCCTGACACGTTCTCCCCGCGTACGATAGTGAATGACAGAAACGCAGCGATGACAAGTTTTCTCTCCCGACCGCCTGGTTTCCTGTGAGTGACAGCCAGCGCAAGCGCGGTGACTCATCAACCAGCTCCACCGGCGAATCAGCGCTAAGCAGAAGCCCTGGGAATGTTTACAGCCCGGTCAGGAAATACACCGACAGTCTCGAAGTTTTACGGCTTCAAGTTTTAGAGACTTCAGAGCCATGCGATAGGTTGGCGGCCTCTGTCCAGGGCGCATTCCTGCCTCTCGCCCAATGCACGCTGGGATAGGCTCCAGCACCCCCCCCCGCGACCCTGCTCACGATAAGCGGGCGTAGTTAACGGATGGAATGGATGGAAGTTTTAGAGACTCGACCTCAAGGCCGGAGAAGGAGGCGACCGGGCGAGCCAATGGCAGCGGCGCGCCGGTATGACGTCACTCCCGTGTCATCGCTGCTGCGCGTAGCATGACTCAGCCTGCGAGCCCCCCGACTTCTGTTTACGCGCTCCCGCGTTCTGTCTCTCCGGACGGGAATGGCCTGCGCATGTTGCTTTTATGAAGGGACTCCAGCGCTCCGGGGCCTTGCTACAGTGCAGACTCAATCGGGGCTGTTTCTGAGGCTGTGGAGAATCGAGTTAAACTATCCCTGTGGGACACGACCGGCAAACGGTCCTGCTCAACGTCTGGGAAGCCGGGTAGAACAAAGGGGAAGCAGATGCCTCTTCCTTACGTGTTTCGCCCAATTCACTGTCCGTTGTGTGGAGTGAAGTTCTGCGTCCAGTGTGTAAGAGAGCACCCCCTGGCACAACGTTATCTACACGGGAGGTGAAAGGTCGCTAGCTTGTTTCCACGGGGACAGAAAGCGAGCTACCGAAGTTGTTCGATGCGACCGCGCGATAGCGCTGCGAAAACAACGTGAGGTGGTCACGACTGAGTTAGCCTCCACATTCAGACGAACGCATATGGAACTCTGGCACAAATAAACACACAGCCCGGAGACAGGCGTGGGGAACATGTGTACACATGTAGTTGATTACGGGTGGATTTATTGTTCATGTTCTGTCTCTGGCGCTTCCAGCCTGGCTTGCTTGCAGTGCAGCACAATCCCACCCGAAAGAGAAATGTTTTTTTTTTTTTTTTTTTTTTTTTAAAAGGAACAGTCCAGAACAGAGATCCTTCTCTGAACCTGGTGAATATCCACCTCACTTCCTCCGGCTGAGGTCATGTGACACATGCTTCTCACGCAGTCACTGTTCTGACCCCAATCTCACAGCTCATACACACCCACACACATACGCACGTATGCAAGTAAACACACATTCACACGCACGCACGTAAACACACACACACGTGCGCCACACACACGCATGCACACACACACACGTACACGCACGCATGCATGCACACTCGCATGCACACATGCATGCACTCACACATGCACCTACACACACACACACACACACACACATATGCATGCAAGCATGCACACACACACATGCACGCACAAATACAAACACACACACACACACACGCACACATGCACAAACACACACACACACACACACACACACACATGCACGAACACACACACACACACACACACACACACACACACACACACATGCACAAACACACACACACACTAGGACTGTTAAAAAAGTCCCAGCATGCACGCTGCCCTCACCAGGTGCATGGCGGAGCTTCGTGGCGGATGTGGCTCAATAAGCAACTGAGATGGAGTCTGTCCAAAACACTGAATCTGCACCTCCATCGCCTGCAGGGAGAGGGGGGGGGAGAGAGAGAGAGAGAGGGGGGGGGGGGGGGGGTGAGAGAGAGAGAGAGAGAGAGAGGGGGGGGGGGGGGGGGGGGAGAGAGAGAGAGAGAGCTGCTGTCACAGTCGATATGCATCAGAGTGATGGGTCAATGCGTTACTTGACAATGCAGGCAAATCCGGACTCAGCCATGCCTCTCGGGTGGGGGTGGGGGTGGGGGTGGGGATGGAGACGGGTGCGTTCCCAATTCGCCCAGGCGCTCACCAGCCCCCCCACCCCTCCCACCCTAGACCGCAGAATCATCGGAGTGTTAGTATGGAAGAGACAAGCCTTTTCCTATTAACATGCTTCACTAAACCATTCCCATTTCCAGGCCTGAGGCCCACCGAGCTCAGCCTAACCTGGAGTGACACGTAGCCTGGGCCACAGCAGCCTGCTCCTACATCTTATTGTGCTTAAAACAAAGGGAGAGAACAAACACACACACACAAGCATGCATGTACGCGCACACACACACACACACACACAAGCATGCATGTGCGGACACACACACACACACACACACAAGCACGCATGTGCGCACACATACACACTCATGAAGACAACTAAGCATGTGCGCACACATACACACACACAAACACACAATCACAAGCACACACACGCACACTCATAAACACACATTCATGTGCACACACTCTCACACACATACTCACAAACACAAGCATGCATGTGCGCACACACACACGCGCACACAAAAACACGTTTGTGCACACACACACACACACTCACAAAGACATACACACACACTCACAAGCACACATGCTTGCATACTCAAATACATATTAATGTGCACATACACTCAAACGCAGATGAAAATGCTTGAATGCACAAACATTTACACACAGGAAAGAAAGAAAATACCTTAATGAATGAGGAGTTTAGGAGAAAAGTGTATGGGTCTCTTATGAAATATGGATCTGGAAGTTTCTGGAAGGGGGGAGGGGAGAGATGGAAGGTCATGTGGAATGATTTCCAGGAAAGCCAAAGTGCTGAAGGCCAACACAGAGGAGACGGTTTTGTTTTCACACACGCAGTCACTGCGCTACAACACAGACTAAGACACCAGCTTCCTGCCTGAAGCCTGAGCCAGAGTGAACAAGGGTGCGAGCGAGGGAGAGAGAGAAGGGAGGGAAAAAGGGAGGGAGGGAGGGAGAGAAGGGAGGGAAAAAGGGAGAAAGGGAGGGAGAGAGGGAGAGAGGGAGGGAGGGAGGGCAGCCACCGGAGAAAGTGATTGATGTGACTAGAGCCAGCCCCACCATCAGAGGGGAGCTTGTAGATGTCTGTCAAGCCCCCCCCCCCCCCCCCCCCCCTTACACAATGGAGCCACTCTCTCATAACACACTACAGGCTCCCATACAGAACCATCAACATCAGAAGCAGCGATGCCAGGTACAACCTGCTCTGTGAAACGCACCAATCAGAGGGAGCCGGGCTTAAGGTCAAACCGCATGAGGGCCAATCAGAGGCAGCCAGGTTTAAAGGTCAAACCGCATGAGGGCCAATCAGAGGGAGCTGGGTTTTAAGGTCAAACCGCATGAGGGCCAGACACAAGCAGACAGAACCGTGACACCGAGCGACACTTATAAAAAAATTAATTTTAAAAAAATGAAAAATTGGCGGTGTTCTGTCGTGCGGATGGTCCTGCTGTCCCGGGCCGCGCGGTTCGGGACGGGCAGCGCCCCGCCACATTTGGCAGCGATTTGAGCGTCAGTCGGCGGCGCTTTAAGTGACGAGCAGTTTTCATTACCGCTATTTTTGGGCGAGGGGTCGGGACGTCCGGCGTTCGAACGCGGTAATCGGACACGGAGATCAGAACGCAGGACGCCACATGTGGAACACATCAGTGCAGTTCTTTTTCCAGCCGATCTGTTCGTGAACAAGGATATTAGGGGCAGGGGCGTGGGGTGGGGGGGGGGGGGGGCACTTCTACCTCATCGGTTCTGTGAGAAACTCAAGGTTCACTGTCAGTCCTGTTCTGGAAGCCGTCGAGGTCAGAGCAGATGTCATTTTGAAAATGCATTTGGCTCCTACGGGCTGTCAGAACATGTCAATATTTCCAAAATGTCAATGTGCTCAATCTCATCAGGCCCGCGTCCAAAAATCGCAGCTATCTCCGAAGAAGATCCAGTGAACTCAACAGCCTGTTAATTAGTTTAATGCACTTTGGGGCCTGTATCCACTGATAAGGACAGCGTTGCATAAGCCAAATTCTGATCCCACAGCAACAACTGACGTGCTCGGGTGAGCGCAAAACACCCGTCAGAACGCATTTTGTGTCAGTGCTCCGAGTCCTCCTCAGCCCTGCACCTCCTCAGCATGGATCTCCTCAGCCCTGCACCTCCTCAGCCCCGGATCTCCACAGCCCAGACCTTCTCATCCCCGCACCTCCTCAGTTCTGGACCTCCTCAGTCCAAACCTCCTCATCCCTGGACCACCCCAAAAATGACAACCCACTTGAGTTCCCTCACCAAAACGTGGTCGTGTTTAGAGGGAGAAAGACAGAGATATCTCGCTTCTTAAATGTCACCTTTGCGTCAAAGTGTGATGACTGCGGATGGGTGTGGGTGGAGTCAGAGGAGGTCACAGCAATAACGCGCAACTCTCCATGTCAAAAACAAAAATAATTTTTATTTTCAGTCTCTTCAGATTAATCTTCGAAAAGAACAAGAAAAACTTTAACAAACTTTAAAGAATTTAACAGATTAAAGAATGGCTGTCGATATGGATATTAAATTGGATGGATATTAAAGAAGAACACCTGTGAACCCAGGATTAAAATAAAAACCCTGAATGTGCAGCAGGTCTCCATCCACCTCAACAGCAGTGAAATACGAACTCCTGAATTTGAGCCTTTCAGTCACCGCTGTACTATACAGACATACAATAAGAAACAGTGCATTTGAGGAATTATATAAAAACTGCAGTTTGGGAGAGGGAGGGTTTTATTACCTTGATTTTATTTCATTTATTTTTTCACTTATTTCAAACAAAGACTCGGCCAAAGATAAATTCACCTTCTCTCGTTAAAATATTCACTCACGTGGTCAAAACATTTTCCATTTGTTTGTTTCCTTCAGTAAACAACAACGGGAGACTTTCAAACTCAAGGGCACAGGTGGTGGGAAAGAAAAAAAAAAAGAGAGGGGGAGAGAGAGCGAAAGAGGGGAAAAAAACACTCATGCATAATTTGTCTGTTTACATCTTGACAAAGCAGCGGGGTCTGTCCGTACCGAGAGGTTCCTGTCATGTTCTTCCATAGGAGAACGCTGTCAGGATAAGCATCGGGGCCAATTGCCGTGGTTACGGGGGGAGCGCGCTCAGTTGAGCTGTCACGGCGGCCTCAGCCCGAAGCCGCGGTACCTGTCAGGAGGCGTCGCCCTTTTCTTTCTTTCTTTTTTTTCTTCTTAATTTGACACGGGGAGGAAAATTATCTCTTATCCTGACCTCTAATTTCGTGACATTTTAATACCATAATTGCGCCGGTTAGTGCCAGGGCCGCGGTTCCACCTGTCAGCCAGGAATGAGGCAACCGCCCCGAGCCCACGGCCCCTTTCAGCACGCCTGCTGGAGAGAGGGAGAGCCAGCTCCTCTCCCTCTCCCTCTCTCCCTCTCTCTCTCTCTCGCTCCAGAGCCAGCTCCCTCTCTCTCTCCCTCTCTCTCTCTCTCTCTCTCTCTCCAGAGCCAGCTCCTCTCCCTCTCTCTCTCTCTCCAGAGCCAGCTCCCTCTCTCTCTCTCTCTCTCTCTCTCTCTCTCTCCAGAGCCAGCTCCCTCTCTCTCTCTCTCTCTCTCTCTCCAGAGCCAGCTCCCTCTCTCTCTCTCTCTCTCCAGCACCAGCTCCCTCTCCCTCTCTCTCTCTCTCCAGAGCCAGCTCCTCTTTCTCTCTCCCTCTCCCTCTCTCTCTCCAGCACCAGCTCCCTCTCTCTCTCTCTCTCTCTCTCGCTCCAGCACCAGCTCCCTCTCTCTCTCTCTCTCCAGCACCAGCTCCCTCTCCCTCTCTCTCTCTCCCTCTCTCTCTCTCTCTCGCTCCAGCACCAGCTCCCTCTCTCTCTCTCGCTCTCCCTCTCTCTCTCTTTCTCCAGCACCAGCTCCCTCTCTCTCTCTCGCTCCAGCACCAGCTCCCTCTCTCTCTCCCTCTCTCTCCAGCACCAGCTCCCTCTCTCCCTCTCCCTCTCCCTCTCTCTCTCTCTCTCGCTCCGCTTCACCACGGCACGCCTCTCTCCGGCACGGAACTACGCGGAGCCGCGAAAACCTGCACCTGAGCACGCCTTCAACGGCCAGCAAGCGAAGCAGCAGGGCACCTGCATCGGGACAGGGGTGCAGCCATTGCTCTGGGCCCCTCAAATTGCTAAAAACCTAATTGTTTTTAGTAGTGGCCCCCTCTAAGCTGGGGGCCCCTGAAATCGCCACCTCATTCCACCCCACTAGCGATGGAGCTGCACAGGAATACACCACATTGTACAATGTGAGGTACAATGGAACACATACAAATGCCATGATATGGTCTGCATTTGTTTTGCTTCGATGAAACGTATAATGCAGTGCATCTCTGAAGCAGCACAGATATTCAACAAATTGTAAGCACGGAGAAAGTAATATTTATATTAGCATTAAGTACATATTTATGTAACATGTTCCAGATATGGCCGTCTGATACAGAGAATAAGGTGATGATAACTGAGAAGCAGGGGGCTGGTTGGCCATCATGGCTGTCCTTCAGTTTCTTCACACTGTGCAGTAGTTTTCCACTTCCTGGTTCGAATAACCAATGAACAGAGCCCGGAATCAAATCCAGCCCTCTCTATGGTCCCGTGTGACACCGTTGCCCCGGTAGCACTGTTGCCCCTCGCATTAACCTTCTGGTTGGAGTAGAGTTTTTGTGGGTTCTGCCCCCTAGCCAGTTACTTTCTATCAGTCTCTCTCTTTCCCTCTCCCTCTCTCGCTCTCTCTATCCCTCTCTCGGGAATATAACATATTCCAACGGAAGCTCTGTCCATTGGAAAGAGGGACCGGAATTTCGGAACCTTGCCACGCTTCCACTCATTCGTGGCTGATTACCACGGTTCAGCGTCCACCGCAACGAGATGCCGCCATTTTGCAATGCATCACGGGCCACCTTTCCAATTCAGCAAGAGCTGCGCAAGACAACTGAACCCTCCAGTCAAACGTAACACAGCTGATCTGTATCCTCCACACGCACCTCAACACGCCGCAAATCAGCACGCTCGAGAGGTGACAAACAGAGGTGCGAATAACAGAAATAAGCTGACAGTTTCATAATCAAACGCTACCATCACTTGGAGGGGGGGGGATAAGCTGTCATATTTTAGTCATCTATCCATCAGACTGCTCCAAGTACAGAATACATAAGGGGGAGGGGAGGGGGGGGGGGGGGGAGAAAAGACACTGGAAATAATGAAAAACAAATCCTTCCTTACGTATTGTCTGGTAATTAGCCCCACTCACACACACACACACAAAAAACAGCTTTTTGAGTGATCTGCATTCTGGTCACTTGATAAATAAAGGCTCTCCTGGAGCTGACAGTATATAAATGACTTCTTTTGCATACAGCAGATGGCGGGTATCACAGGGAGAGCTGGGCTCACAGCGGAAGCCATGCACTGCCTGCCAGCTGCTGCAATTTCACTCCTTTTTTTTTTTCAATTAAGCCGTTCGCAAACGCACCGGCAAAATGCACAGCCAACACTGGCTCTATTAATTAGCCGCGGACTCGGATAATACTCCTCAATTTCGCCATATCGCCCTCGACATCTAATCAAAAAGTTTTTTTTCAAAAAAAAAACAGGCGTCCAAATCCCCGAAGTACCTTCTCAAACTTTAGAGGATGATTTTTTTTTCTTCTTTTTTTTTCTTTAACCCCCAAGCTATGTGGAGTATTTTTTTTTTAAAAAGGAGCTTTAAGCTCTAATAAGAGAAGGAAAAGTCTCGTCAGGATCGCGGCCCGCCCCGGGTTCTCACACGGCGATTAGACGCGGGTTCACGCTGAATTACCCCGCTCAGGTCGACGGTAAATCACACGCGTAATCCAAAAAAAAAAAACGCAAAAAAAAGTTTGTGAGTCAGCAGATCACTCTCCCCCCCCGCCTCAGGACACGCTCGAGTGGGCGGTGATTGACAGGTACTTACTGCCAGTCACGCGGCTGCGCTGACAGCCCTGCCGCTCCGTAACCGGGTTACGCGGCGACGGGTTGCCGTGGCGTTGGTGGGGGTGGGGGGGTGGGGGGGTGGGGATGGGTGGGATGCGGGCAGGGGTTGGTCGGTCGGTCGGTCGGTCGGCATGGCGACTCACCTCTCGCAGCAGGGGGTCGGCGATGCTGTCCAGGGCGACGGAGCCCTCGTACGTCAGGTAGTGGAAGACGTTGAGGGCGCGGGCCGCCTCCGGGCCTCGCTGCTTGTAGCCGAAAATAAGGTCGATCCACTGATGGAGCTGACAGGACACAAACTCGCTCTCCAGGGCCTGTCACAGGGAGCAGGGCAATTAGGGCCGCAGGCAGCGCAGGCCGCACAACACAACGCAGGAACCAGCAAACCATAACGCAACACGCTGCTCACAAGGGTGAAACTACAGAGCTCATAACAGCTAAACAACAGTCACAACAGTAACACAACATTAACACAACAGTCACAACAGTAACACAACATTAACACAACAGTAACACAACATTAACACAACAGTAACAACATTAACACAACAGTAACAACATTAACACAACATTAACACAACAGTAACAACATTAACACAACATTAACACACCGCCACTCGAAGTGATAAAACTACAGAGTTCTTAACAGCTACTAAACAACGGTAACAACAGTAACACAACATTAACACAATGCCACTCGAAGTGATAAAACTACAGAGTTCTTAACAGCTACTAAACAACAGTAACAACAGTAACACAACAGCACACACACGACAGAACACACAACACCACTCACAATGATAAAACAGTATACACAACAGTGGCAGTTCATAAACTGTAATAACAGCATTGTTATTCACCACTCTCAAAAGCAACAAATCGTTACACATAAAGGACACAAGGACAGCACACCACAAAAAAAAACCACAAAACACACAAACCACACAATAATTAACAACAGTACAAAGGGTATATGTCTCACAACCGCACACTAAACAAAGTACACCACTACTGGAAACACTAATGCCAAAAAAAATCAAGAAAAAGAAAACGGTCACACAAACCAGAAACACAACACAGTATTCAAAACGGCAACACCAGAGAGCGCAGGGGAATTAATCACTCACAACAATAGCGCACGCGACAGCGGGGGAAAAAAACACATTCAGCGGCCGCTGTAAATGTCCAGCCGTCTCGATTCATGTAGATAGCCTAGCGCTCTTCAGCGCTAACAGGGAGAGCAGTCTATTCAATTTATGCTTTGCGCTCGACGCCGCCGATAGCCGTCCCAACGCGCGCGGAGCCGCGTTAGCCGCTAGCGCATCCGGGCTTCATTACTAATGCAATGATTATAGTGGCCTAACAGATGAGCTTTATTAAGCGGGAGTGCACAGATAGATCACCGTTTTCTCCTGTGACTCGTCAGGGCGACCCCCCCCCCCCACTCTGCCACCACCCCGCCCCACCCCCCCCCCCACACACACCCCCCCCCGTGTGCCTTTGGATGAGGCTCAGGCCACCGCTGCTCGAATTCACACTTTCACTCTCATGTCAGGAATAACAGCTATTACCCACAAAGCAGCCTCCAGTACGCCGGGGCCAAGCCAGCCCCAGGGCACATCATTACAACTGCAAATGACACATGCAAAGATGGGAGCACAGGGAGGGAGAGAGAAAAATATGGAGGGAGAGGGAAAGAGGGAGAGGGAGGGAGGGAGAGAAGGGGGCAGGAAGAGAAGGGGAGAGAAAGAGAAATATGGATGAGGGAGAGGAAAAGAGGGAGGGAGGGAGAATAGTGGAGAGAGAAAGAGAAGCGGGCAGGGGGAGAAGGGGAGAGTGAGAAATATGGATAGAGGGAGAGGGAAAGAGGGAGGGAGGAAGAATAGGGAAGAGAGGGAGAGAAGGGGGCAGGGGGAGAAGGGGAAAGAGGAAGACAGGAAGAGATGGAAAGAGAGAGAGAGAGAAAGGAAGGGAGGGGAAGAGAAAAGAGAGATGAAGAAAAAGGGAGAGAGAGAGAGGGTGGGAGAGAGAAAAACAGAAAGAGGGGAGGATGACAACATGAAGGGAGGGAAAGAGAGAGGAAGAAAGAAAGGCAGGGAGAGACTGAGGGAGGGAGGCACAGAGAAAAGGGAGGATAGCGAAGAAGAGAGGAAAAGAGGAAGAGATAAGCAGCTAGAAAGAAAACACAGAGAGAAAGATGATAGCAATTACCCGAGAAAGACAGAGAGAGAGAGACAGAGAGAGGAAGAGGATGTGAGAAGGGGTGAAGAGGGAGGGAGGGAGAGAGAGGAAAAACAGATTTCGTTCTTCAGATCTGTAAGCGTTGATACACTAAAAAAAAAAACAGCAACATGCTAGTCTGCACTCCAAGATAAGCAGTAAGTACTGTACTCATTGTAAAAATGTAGTTAACCCTACACCCCCCCCACCCCCCACCCACCACCCCCAAACCCTGTTCAGGATTCAGGGTGACCCCCCCACACCCCGCCCCCCCCCCTCCCCCGGCCCAGCTTGTTTGCCCTCCTGCCTGTCGGAGGTGCTTGATGGAGCAGAACAGGGGTGAATGTGGCTCGGGGAAAGGTCACCTCTCTGAGACAGCCTCACCAGACCAACACCGTCATTCCCGCTGAAAAGGTCAAGTGTGTTCGCACAGCCCCCCCCCCCCCCCCCCAACTGCACCCCCCCACCCCCCCCCGCCCACCCCCCCTCAACCACGCTCGCTGAAAAACCACACAACCCCGCAGTCCCCCTCTACAGCGTCTCCGCCCCGTCTGATGAGTGTAGCCGGGTTCTGGCTGCTGGAACCATTTAGGTGACGAATACGATATTTGTGCAGAATTCGTGAATCCTTTATCGATGGTAGTTACCTTGCGTCTTTTTCTTCTTTTTTTTTGTAACAGGTGCATGTGCATATGTTGCATGGGCTTGTGTATGTGTGAGAGAGACACCACGTGAGCGCAAGTGTGATTGTGTGTACGAGCATGTACGTGTGCCTGTGCCTGTGTGCGTGTGTATGTGCGTGTGTATGTGTGTGCGTACATGCGCATACTGTCAGTGCTCCGCCATATATGGTCGCGGTGTGATGTAATGTGACAGGATGTGACCTGACATGAGAAAGCTCCAAGACTGCAGGCAGACAGAGGCTACAGACTAAGGCCTCTCTCTCTCTCTCTCTCTCTCTCTCTCGCCCCGTTCATCCCATTCTCTACATCTGACCCCCTGTCTCTCTCCCCATCTCTTCATTTCAATTTCAATTTTCCATTTCAAGGTGCTTTATTGGCATGACATGCACAGTGTTGCCAAAGCAAGAGTTACAAAGAACAACAGTGATAGCAAAAACAGATTAATAAATAAATTAAATTAAAATCTCCCTGTCTCTCTCCTCATCTCTCCATTTCTCTCTGTCTCTCTCCCCACCTCTCCATTTCTGTCTCTGTCTGCCGCTCTCTCCCCATTCCTTAAACCTCACTTTCTCCCCATCTCTCTCTCACTCCCTCTCCTCCCTCTCTCTCTCCTTCCCTCTCTCTCCCTCCCACTCCCTCTCTCTCCCTCTCTACCTCCCACTCCCTCTCTCTCCCTTTCTCCTTCCTTCTCCTTCTCCCTCTCCCTCTCTCTCTCTCTCCCTCACTCCCTCTCCTCCCTCTCTCTCTCTCCTTCCCTCTCTCTCCTTCCCACTCCCTCTCTCCCTCTCTCCCTCCCACTCCCTCTCTCTCCCTTTCTCCTTCCTTCTCCCTCTCCCTCTCTCTCTCTCTCCTTCCCTCAATCTCTCCCTCTCTCTCTCTGTCCCTCCCTCTCCCTCCCTCTCCCTCTCTCTCTGCTCCTCCTCCAGCCCTTCAGGGAGCTGCAGGGCGAGCGAGGCTGCGGAGGAGCATCCGCTGGGCCCTCCTGCACAGGGCTAAATTATGATTGATGAAGCCGGCATTAAGGTAACATTATAGGGGACATTTACTTCCCCCGTCCGTCAGTGACATCACTCAGGTCAGGGGCGAATTGCATTAGTATCGAGCAGTGTACTTTATTAGGAGGCTTCATGAATAAGTCAGGCAGACTGGACTCTGCTTCGGCTGTGTGTGTGTGTGTGTGTCATTGTGTGTGCGCGCGTCTGCATGTGTATGTGTGTGCGTCTGTGTGTGTGCGTATATGCACGTATGAGCACAGGCGACAAGCCAGAAATGACACCAGTAGGGGTCTCCGTGTGGACAGGGTAGCAGTGAAACAAACGGCTGCTGGTATTCTAAACCCTGGTTGGGGTGGATGACATGCACCGCAACATGGAGGACTCCCCAAAACTCCCACCTAAACTGTGTTTACCGACACCAGACTGCGCTATTTTAAAATTTCCTCTGATGACTATTCGGCTGCAGACGTTCCTTCTACACTGCAAAACAGTAATGCCCCCCCCCCCCCCAGGCCTGCCGTCTCCAGACTCGTAGGAGCGGTAGAGAAGGAGAGGGACTGAGGAAGGCAGGGACCGTGGGGGGGGGGGGGGGTCTCACCATCCTGTTTATCCGAACGAAGTCCTCCGGCTTCTTGGCCCACGGAGGGAGCTCCACGTCGCACACCGCCGCCCCATCGTCCCTCGCTCCCAGGTCGTAGCCGTTGCTGTTGACGAACATCTCGGGGAGGTAGTAGAACTCCGGGATCAGCTCCTGAGGGCAAGAGAGGGACAGAGAGAGAGAGAGAGAGAGACGGACGAAGAGAATGGATTATTGACATCATCATCGTCCCTCCCTCTCTTCCGTGTCACATGCTGGCAGTTTTTTTTTTTTTTTGAGACCAGGATACTTTTCAGTTTAATCACCTAAAAAAAGCACAGGGGACGAGCGTCAGACAGGCGGGTGGGGTGGGGGGGGGGTGGGGGGGGTGGAGGGGGAGGAACAGGAGTACTGTCACATGACTGCAGCAGTCAAAGAGATCTCCAGCATGAGATCAGCATCCCTTCTGACAATGGAACACACTGCAATACATTGTACATACATGGAAGTTTTTTCAAAACATAATGAAAAGTATGTCACAACCGTGTGTTTCTCAGGAAAGCGTTGCACAATATCTCGATAAATAGATTTCATTTCCAGGTATTTTTCTGTAAATTGCATCTCTGTAAGGAGGAAGGCTTAGAACTATTGCAGGAGTGGAACTGATGCAATAGTCCATAGCAGACAAACAGTTGCGCAAATAATTTCAATAAAAATGTAAAAATAAATAATTAAAAATAAACAACAACCCCCCCCCCGCCCTAAAAAAGTCCTTCTTTCATCCCAGCCCTGAGCAAGCTGTTATTTCAGGGTAAAGTTTCTGATTGATCTGATTTCCCATGTTTCCCAGGGTCATTACTCAGGGTGTGCTTCCCGCTCTCGGGGGTGAAACGAGACCCACGGAACGCTCCCTGGTGTGATTTCAACCCCCGAGCAACACAAACACCCATCGCCCCCCGAGACTGCGGTCACCCCAAAACCAGAACATAACTCCCCAGCACCACCACGATGTGATCATCACTGAAGAAAACAATGACAAAATAAATAAATAATAAATAACCCAACTTGCTCAAAAGTACTGCAAAAGCCAGGGTAAATGATTTATGGTTCATCAAGTTAATAAGTTCATGTAATATTTTTTAATTAACCATTCAGCAGTTCAGCCTCAGATCAGCTCTCCAGACCGAGCGTGTGCAGAAAATAAATAAAACTTGAATTTACCTGAAAGTCAAAGTTAAGGACAATTATCAATTAGAACCCAGACATAATTAATTACAACAATAATAAAAAAGGACACTAATAATAATAATAATAATAATAATAATAATAATAAAAAACATCATCATCATCCCAGGAGTATTCCTATACTGATTCAGTGTACACACAGGAGAAGGGAAGAGAGGAGAGGTGAAAAGGTGACTTTGGGCAGCCGAACTTGAGTGGGTTTGGGCCCCCCCTGTCCTCAGCTGCGTGCCTCTCGCTCTGGGTCCCGCTGGGGGTCCCGCTGGGGGTCCCGGCCCCAGCCTGCACGCCGCTCCACTAATGAACGCTCCCTCCTGCCCCCGGTCCCCCATTAGCCAGGGCTGCCACATTCCTGCCAAGCTTTCGTCTCTTCCCCCCCCCCGCGCGCCTTACCCACAATGCCCCGAGAGAGAGAGACGCCTCTGCACATCGGGGCGTGTGCACATTGGGAATGTGACCCCAGCGACTCCCCCGCGTACGCTTCTCTCCGGACCCGGCGGCACGGCGCCCCGCCCCAACGCTCCTCCTCGCGGGAGAACGCCGCCCCGCCCGTCGACGACACGCACGTCCCACGGGCAGGGGGCGTGACCGCTGTGAGCGACGCTCACTTTTTTAACCAATCAGCTCGCGTTTAACACGAAGCGCGTTCAGCAACACCGTGAGATTTTTACCGCACAGAGGAGGCGCGCAACAGGGAACGCTACGGGGCGCTATAAAACTCTGGCGGCGTCTGGCGGTGGCGGCCGAACGGCGGGATGGAACCCGGGGAAAAACGCGTAACGGCTAGCTCCCGCTAACATTAGCCAATCAGCCGGCACGCCGCAAGGGGTACGAGTTTCCATGCCGCCACTCCCCCGCCCCCCCCAACCCCCAACCCCCAACCCCCCCACTCAGACTTTGTAAACTTCCCCGCTGTAACTCAGCACAGAGCCGTTAAACCTGCCACCGCCGTGCTCAGGCCCGCCTCCCCTGACAGCCATTAATTCCGCAACAGACTCATAACGGGCTAACGAGTCCATCACACCGGCCTCCATTAACTGCCTCGATCTCCACCGCGCGCCACCTCCCCGACATTTCAGTCAAAAACCCGTCTCCGGTGAAGAGAGGGGCGGGATTTCCCCCTCCGACAGAACTGTGGCAGTTTTCCGGTGTGTGTTTTGGGGTGGGGTTTAGGGGGGGAGTAGGTGCCAGGAAAGCTGACGTTTTTGGGAGATCCGGCTGTCCCACTCTTACTGCGTGTGTGACAGACAGACAGACAGAAAGAGACAGCCATAGTGCAAAGAGACAGAGAGGGGAGGAAAGGGAGAGGGAGAGAGAGAGGGAAAGAGGAGGAGAAAGAGAAAGAAAGAGAAAGGGAAAAGAGAGAGAGAGACAGAGAGAGGGGAGGAAAGGGGGGAGGGGGAGAGAGAGAGAGAGAGAGAGAGAGAGAGGGAGAGAGAGAGAGAGAGAGAGAGAGAGAGAGAGAGGGAGAGGGAGAGAGAGAGAGAGGGCATTCCGAAGCAGAGCAGCATGATGGCAGCAGCATTTATGTGCTCCTGCTAAACAAAAACATTTTTTAACATTTTTTAATCCTAAGTAGAGAAAAATGCTTATATAACACAAATCTAATATAACACAAGTTGTATACTGTAATTGAACTACATTTCAACCAAAAAAAAAAAAAACTTTTGAGAGAACTACAACTTTTAAACATTTTTAAAAAGAAGCAATTTTTTAGGAATTTAAGTGATTTAAGGAACAAAATCACAATAACCAAACAAAAAGGCAAAGAACAACAAGAAGACAAGGAAAAGACAAGGAAAAGAAAGGCAAAGATAGGAAAAAGAAAAGGACTGTAAACAAGAAGACAGATATATAAAACAAAAAGGAAACAACCGAAAATAATAAACAGAATATTAATAATATATGAAGGAGAAAAAAGACAAAACAAATAGGGACAAAGACACTATAAAGACGCACAAGAACAAAAGGTAGGGACAGTACATTTATGTAAAAGCTAATTTTATATAAAAGCTCATTTTAGTGCAGTCTTTATAATTAATTAATAAGTTTTGATCAACATTTTTGATCACAAATTACAATTTACAGTACAATTGACAGTTAAGTTTTCAGTTGACAATTGACTGTTGGTTTTGATTAGAATTATAAGCATTGTTACATTTGTTGCCATGGTTGCCATGGAGATCATTTACCCAGCGGAACTCAAGGGTGCCCAGGCCAGGAAGAGTTATAAACTCACTCTATTGAGTGACAATCCTGAGTGCCTGTACGCAGACATGACCAAACTTAAAGACCTAAATGTTAAAACCAACCTAATCTTCTACACACAACGTAACCATGTGTGGAAAGCAGTCCTATGTAAGACCTATCCCTTCATTAAAAGAAGAGGAATTTGTCATGGCAGCCAAATCACCATCCATGAGGATGCAGACCTTGACAGCCCTATAATGACTGTAAATATATATAACAATGGCACTGTACTCATCCAAGGGAGTGAAGCCAGCTTCCACTCCTTTGAGGAAACATTTTTACAGCTAAAAAGAAAAGTAGAGAGTGAGAAGGCCACAGCAATTGACAGTGAGGAAGAAGATAAAGAGGAAGACACTGAGCCCTCAAACCCCACAGACAGCCTACCAGTCCCTGACCCCCCCACACTCAGTCCCCACTCTCAACACATCGCAGAGAGCCTAGCCCTGCTGGAGTTGGAATTTGTTGAATTCAGAGAGCACACCCTGTCCAGGCTGTCTGAAACCAGCTCAGTCCAGCTCCTGAGAGATGATGTCACCCAGATGCGGAGTGAATGCCGCCTTGCCATTAAGGAGCTGAGTGCAGAGATGGCTGAGCTGCGGCAAGACAACCAGGCCCTGAGAGCTCAGCTGGCCAAAGTGAAGGAAGACGCGCTGCACAGGGAGAGGGCCTTCTCCAGAGAGCTGCAGGACCTGAAGGAGCACCTCCGGGGACACGCTGCAACCCCCTGCCCAACCCACACCAGCTCCACAGACACAGACACACACTGCTCTCCCCCCAAAAACACAGTCCTTCCCCCTGACACTGACACACAGCTGCCGTCAGCCATACCTGAACACTCTGGCACTACCACACTACCTGTCACACAGGAGAGTCACACACACCCGACAGACAGCCCTGCTGTTTCCAACACACAGCATCACCCAGAGAACCAGCCACCCTCAGACACACAACCTCCTTCCAGCAACAAGCCTGAAAAGCCCCAGGCACAGGTAGTCCTGCTCATGGACTCAAATGGAAAATTCCTGGAAGCAAAGAGGCTATTCCCTGGTCAAGAAGTCCAGGCAATCCGCTGTAGCAACACAGCAAGGGCCATGGACCTGCTGAAGAAAGACAAACTGGGAAAGCCTTCCTGCATCGTGGTGCACACTGGCACCAACGACCTGCCCAACATGCACCACAAAACTGCCAGAGCAGTGTGGAAGGTGGCAGAAAGAGCAGCACAAGAGTTTCCCCACTCACGAGTTGTCATGTCCACACTGCTGCCCAGAACAGATACACCTCCACACATCCTGCAGGAGATAAACTCAGAGATCGCCCGGGGCTGTGCTACACTACCAAATGTGCACCTGGCACACCACTCCACCATCCGCTCCTGGCATCTCTATGATGGACTCCATTTAAACCAGGAGGGGGTCAAAATTTTCGCTAAAACCCTAAAAGATGCAGCCCTGGGACGCAACCCAACAGTCCTGCCTTACATCTCTGCCAACAGAGGACGCCAGAGAATGCAGCCGCACCCCCCTACCCACAAACCCCGAGCTCCACAGAGACCACACTATTCTGCTCATCGTCCTTTCCCCCCACACCACCCCAGCACCCCACACCCTGAGCACCAGCCCCGCCCCACCAGCAGAGCCCCTGTACAGCAGCAGCCCCAAAGCTATGCTGCAGCCCTGTCAAAACCCCCTGTTCCACCCACCCCACCTGCCCCGTCAGAACTTGGAGAAATTAAACACCTGCTGGGGATCCTCTGCAGCAGACTGCTGAACTAACCCTGCAGTTTCAGGGTACCACCAACAGGGGGGTGCCAAAGAATGCAACTGCACCCCCCTACCCACAGACCCCGAGCTCCACAGAGACCACACTATTCTGCTCGTCCTCCTTTCCCCCCTCACCACCCCAGCACCCCACACACTGAGCACCAGGGTGCTATGCTGCAACCCTGTCATAACCCCCTCCTCCACCACCCCCCCCCCCCCAGACCCCCCCCCCCCCCCTGCCCCATCAGAACTTGGAGAAATTAAACACCTGCTGGGGATCCTCTGCAGCAGACTGGGTACAACCAACCAACAGGGTAGGGAGAAAAACCTGGGACAACGGTGTTTTTCATTAATTATTATAACTAAATAAGTAAATTATCATAAGTAAATAAATACTAACTATAACTATCATAAGTAAATAAATGCAACTAATAATATGAAGAATAAAAACATTTGTGTTAGATACATTGTTATTATACTTAGGATTATATAATGTTTATTTGTTGATTTGAAAATGAGATCATTTAGAATTAGTTCATGGAATCTGCAGGGTTTGTACTCCACAGCTTTTGGATTAAAAAGTACAGATCCTGAATTTTTAAAAAACATAGACAATATTGATATTGTAATTCTGTTAGAAACTTGGTGTCGCACTGATGTGCTCACTCAGTGCCCCTCAGGATACAATCAAATCATAGTACCCTCATGGAAGCTGAGCACTGTGCGGCATGGCAGAGACTCAGGAGGAATAATAGTGTGGTACAGAGGGGATCTCGCTAAGCACATCACAACTGTCCAACAAGGAAGGACACACATATGGTTAAAAATAAATAAATCTATTGGCATCTGTGACAAAAACATATATTTGTGTGCAGCCTACACTCCTCCATCAGAGTCTCCCTACTTCACTGAGGAGTTCTTCAACACCCTCCACACAGAAATTGTCCATTTCCAGGCCCAGGGAAATGTGATGATCTGTGGAGACTTTAATGCCCGCACAGGCACAGAAAATGACTGCATAGAGTCAAAAGGAAATAATCATGTGTTTGGACAGACCCCTCTGCACCTCACACCCACACAAATAAAAAGAAACAACTCAGACAAAATAGTGAACAAGAATGGAAGAGAGTTAGTGCATCTCTGTCAAGCCTTAGGTCTGTATATCCTTAATGGCAGGATCAGAGGGGACTCCTTAGGGCGGTTCACGTATTCTTCAGCTCTTGGGAGTAGTGTAGTTGATTATGCAATCACTGACATGGACCCCTCCTCTATCAGTGCATTTACTGTCAGGCAGCAAACTCCCCTCTCAGACCACAATCAAATAAATGTGTTCCTGAAAAAAAACTGTACATATGAAAAAATCTGAAAAACAGCCCAGTAAGCTCTACAATCTCACCCAATCATACAGATGGGCACAAGACAGCAAAGATAAATATATCAAAGCAATCAGTTCAAATGAGTTAACTAACACTATTAACATTTTTAACAACACACATTACCAAAATAATAATGAAGGAATTAATCTGGCAGTTAATGACATTAATTGTATTTTTTACAAAGCAGCAATTGATGCCAGCCTTCTAAAAACAAAGCACAAAAATGTGAAACAAAAACCTACTGAAAAATGGTTTGATTCAGAATGCAAAGATATAAGAAAACAACTGAGACAAATATCAAACCAAAAACATAAACAGCAGGATAACCAAGATTTACGCCTCAAGTATTGTGAAATACTTAAACAATACAAACAAACCCTAAAAATAAAGAAACAAAGCTACATCAATAAACAACTAATCGAAATTGAAGAATCAATCAATCAAAATCAGTTCTGGGATATGTGGAATAACTTGAGCACAACAGCACCACAAGAATTGGCTGTACAAGATGGAACCATTTGGAAAGACTATTTTGAGAATCTATACAAAGATATCCCGCAAAAAGACTTAAAATATAATCAGAATATAATTAAAGACAAACTAAACCACCTTGAATCAACAATTAAAAACAATCAAAATCCATTAGATAACCCAATCTCATTGCTAGAACTGACTGAAAAACTCCAGTCTTTAAAACCAAAAAAAGCTTGTGGTCCTGACAGCATCAGAAATGAGATGCTAAAACACAGCACTACTGAGCTGCAGAAGGCTGTGCTGAAGTTATTCAACCTGGTACTGAGCTCTGGCTGCTTTCCTGACATCTGGAACCAGGGGCTTATATCCCCGATTCACAAAAGTGGAGACAAATTGGACCCTAATAATTACCGAGGCATTTGTGTAAGCAGTAATCTGGGGAAGTTATTTTGCAGCATTCTTAATACAAGACTTTTAAACTTCCTTAACGAGCACAATGTCTTGAGTAAGAGTCAGATTGGCTTTCTACCAAACCACCGTACAACTGATCATATTTACACCCTACACACCCTAATAAATAAACATGTACACCAAACAAAAAATGGAAAAATTTTTGCATGTTTCATTGACTTCAAAAAAGCCTTTGATTCTATTTGGCACCATGGCCTATTCTATAAAATTATTCAAAGTGGTGTAGGGGGTAAAGTTTATGACATATTTAAATCTATGTATACAGGAAACAAGTGTGCGGTACGAATTGGCAATAAAAGAACAGAGTTCTTCACGCAAGGACGTGGTGTGAGACAGGGCTGTAACCTCAGTCCAGCATTGTTCAATATATACATTAATGAGTTAGCGGTGTTGTTGGAACAGTCTGCAGCTCCTGGTCTCACACTGTGTGACAAAGAAATCAAATGTTTGCTTTATGCAGATGATCTGGTCCTGCTGTCACCCACAGAAAAAGGGTTACAGCAACACCTAGATCTTCTTCAGCAATACTGCCAGAACTGGGCCCAGGCAGTAAATTTTAAAAAGACAAAAATCATGATTTTTCAAAAGAAGCCCAGATGTCAGGAAAACAGATACAAATTAACTCTAGGTAACACCGCCCTAGAGCACACTATGAATTATACCTACCTTGGTCTGACTATCACTGCATCAGGAAGTTTCCGCATGGCAGTAAATGCATTAAAAGAAAAAGCTCGAAGAGCAACATATGCAATAAAAAGACAACTTTTCAAACTAAATATCCCAATTAGAATCTGGTCCAAATTATTTGACAGTGTAATTCAGCCTATTGCGCTTTATGGAAGTGAGGTCTGGGGTCCACTCAGTCAGCAAGACTACACTGCATGGGACAAGAATCCAATTGAATCCCTACATACTGAATTCTGCAGAAATATCTTGCAAATACAAAGGAAAACACCTAACAACGCATGTAGGGCAGAATTAGGCCGATTCCCATTGGTAATAAATATACAAAAAAGAGCTCTAAAATTCTGGATACATCTCAAATCAAGTCCCAATAACACGCTACAATTTAAAGCGCTAAAATCCCAAGAACTGAACCCAGAAAAGAGTCCCCTCAGTCAGCTGGTACTGAAGCTTACTAATTCTATAACCCAAACTAACCTGCATCACGCTCAGACCAGCACTGCTTACCAGCCGCAAATAAGAATAACCCAAATTATGCAACAAACAAAAAATTTGTATTTGGAACATTGGGATAAAGAAACCAAAACACAAAGTCGACTAAATTGCTATCGAACCCTGAAAAAAGATTATACTCCAGCAGAGTATCTCTTCTCTGTCAGAGATACAAAGCAGAGACGGATCCTGACCAAATACAGACTCAGTGACCACACCCTTGAAATTGAAAAAGGCAGACACAGAAATTCATGGTTACCAAAAGAAAAACGAATATGTGGTCACTGTAAGACAGGAGAGGTTGAGACAGAGATGCACTTCCTCCTAAATTGTACAAAATATACAAATATTAGAAAAATATATTACCAAAAATTTTCAGAAATTATACATAACTTCCATTCTTTATCAAAGAACGAAAAGTGTGCAGTCCTATTAGGACAAGGACCAACAGCCCCAATTGCGGCTCAATATGTCTCAGCATGCCATAACCTGAGGGACACTGAGTGACCATTGTACATAATTATAATTATCTATTTATTTATTTTATTTTATTTTATTATTAATAATAATAATAATAATAATAATAATAATAATAATAATAATAATAATAATAATAATAATATATATTATTTTTTTATTTTATTTTTTATTTTTTATTTATTTTAATAGAATGTTCATTATTAGTATTCCACTGTAAATATGTATTTTGAAATGATTTATGATGCTTTGGCAATATGTACCTATGTATTTCCTGCCAATAAAGCAATTTGAATTTGAATTTGAATTTTGAGAGAGGGAGGGAGAGAGAGAGAGGGAGGGAGGCTGGTCTGAGGTCGTTTCAGATTGACTTGCTCTTTTGAGAGGTGGGCTCTGCTAACAGAGCTTCCTCTCCCAGCTTGTACTCATTACTGCAGAGGCAGGCCTGGGTTAATAAAGAGGTGACCCTGCTAAAACAAGCTGCCTTTTAATCTGAGTCCTGACGGCCCAGTCAGCCTGCTGGGGAGGCGCACATCTTAACTCCAGAGAGGGAGGCTAAAGCCTGATCACAGGCTGGGCCCGGGGTGTGTGTGTGTGTGTGTGTGTGTGTGAGTCTGGTGTGTGTGTGCATGTGTGTGTGTGTGTGCGTGTGTGTGTGTATGTGTGTGTGTGTGTGTGTGTGTGCATGTGTGTGTGAGTGTGTGTGTGTGTATGTGAGTGTGTGTGAGTGCAGGTGTGGGTGTGTGTGTATGTGTGTGTGTGTGCGTGTGTATGTGTGTATGTGTGTGTGTGTGAGAGTGTGTTTGTGTGTGTGTGTGTGTGTGTGTGTGTGTGTGTGTGAGTGTGTGTGAGTGCAGGTGTGGGTGTGTGTATGTGTGTGAGAGTGTGTGTGTGTATGTGTGTTTGTGTGTGTGTGTGTGTGTGTGAGTGCAGGTGTGGGTGTGTGTGTATGTGTGAGTCCGGTGTGTGTGTGTGTGAGAGTGTGTGTGTGTGTGTGTGTGTGTGTGCGTGTGTGTGTGTATGTGTGTTTGTGTATGAGCATGTGTGTGTGTGTGTGTGTGTGCGTGTGTGTGTGTATGTGTGTTTGTGTATGAGCATGTGAGTGTGTGTGTGTGTGTGTGTGTGTGTCAGTGTGTTTCTATATGTATACATATGAGTGTGCATGTGTTTATGCGTCTGTGTGTGTGAGTACGCCTGCAATCGTGTGCATGTGTGCCTGAGCATGTGTGTAACAAAGTGTGTTATATAGCGAGAAAAGGCATCTGTTTTCGTGGGTGTATGTGTTTGGTAGTGTGCTTGAAACAGTGTGGGCTTGTGTGAGTGTGTGTTAGCGTGTGTGTGTGTGCGTTTCAGCATGTGTGTGTGCATGAGTGCGTGTGTGTTTGTGTGTGTGTGTGTGCATGTGCATGGTGAAATGGAAGCAGAAAAAACAGCTCCTACATATTGTAGAGTGGAAGTGGACCTTTCCCCCATTTAAGCCACAGGCCAGCCAAGCTGTCTGCGAACACAAGCACCGAGTCTTACACCATACGCACTGAGACTAAAAACATCGCACACAACCCCCACTACGGAAATCCTGGTGCTTATACATTATGAAAAATACCTCCAGCTTCAACGCAGAACGGCGCAGTGGAGTCCTTAGCCTAACCTAAAGCCTATCAGTGCCAGTTTAATCTGT
This sequence comes from Anguilla anguilla, assembly GCF_013347855.1. Classification (NCBI taxonomy): domain Eukaryota; kingdom Metazoa; phylum Chordata; class Actinopteri; order Anguilliformes; family Anguillidae; genus Anguilla; species Anguilla anguilla. Next base: position 35,612,496 of record NC_049212.1, read on the forward strand.
GTAAAAACAGATCCAGGCAGACATACAAGTGGTTTAAAGTAGACTGTATTTGTTAACAGGGTGGTATTAGAATATTAGGCTGCTGGCTTGCAGTCCGCACATTGAAACTCAGCTTAAAATTCATTGTTAGCTGCTTTCTGGCAACTAAAAGCCCTGTCTGTACATAACAGACTACATTTTAAATAGCTTTTGTCATTAATGCTTTATTAATTGCCCAAGGCAACACTAACCCAATGCTGGGTGTGCTAGAAAAATATGACACTTTGAGGTCAGTGCCTATTCCTGCTGCGTGTTACAGAGACAGCCAGACGCAGGAGAATCAGCAGGGCTCGGCTACAGAAGTATCTCTCTCTCTCGCTCTGTTTCTCTCTCTCCCACTCTCTCTCTCTCTCCCACTCTCTCTCTCTCCTCTCCCCCACCCATCTCTCTTTTTCTCTCCCTCTCTCCTCTCTCTCTCTCTGTTTCTCTCTCTTGCGCTCTCTCTCTTGCACTCTCTCGCTCTCTCTCGCACTCTCTCCCCTCTTTCTCTCTCTCTGTTTCTCTCTCTCTCCCCCCTCTCTCGTTCTCTCTCCTCTCCCCCACCCCTCTCTCTTTTTCTCCCCCTCTCTCTCCTCTCTCTCTCTCTCTCTGTTTCTCTCTCCGCAGCTTCGCATCTGCACAGAGGAGAAAAAAAATCTTTCTGTCAGTTTTGTATAAATCTTTATTTATTTTTTTAAAAGACATTTCTTTTTTTTGTCATTGGGATATAAAAGATGTATATCCCGCCTCTGAGCAGAATGCTTATGGGAAATACTGCTTCAGCACAATAGATGTCTTTCTTTTCACGGGTTCTGGACCTAGCCTAGCTTCTACCCCCCATCCCCCGCCCACTAATGCCACTGTGTGGGTAACAAACATGTCATTAATTAGTATCCGTCTTTAGGGTAAACACTGAGGACCGCAAGCATGCCCAGGCTTACATTCCAACACAGCAGGTTATTTCAGGCAGCTGCACAAAGTAAAAAAAAAATAATAATAAAAAATGAAATAAATATTTGAAGATGTTGGCTGAGCAGGTCTCACCTTGACGTCGGAGGTGTCGCGCTGGCAGTTCCTCCAGGACCGGGCGATGGCAGAGAAGGTGCGGTCGGCGTGGTCGAACTTGTTGTCGTTGGTGTTGAGGAAGAACGTGGTGAAGGGTTCCTGAGGAGGAGGAAGCAACACAGGCGTCTCAGTGCGCCTGTCCCGCGCGCGTGTCCGAAAAGGCCTCGCACCCTTCTGGTCATCCAGACACGGGCCGGGCCCCGCGAGGTGACCCCGCGCTGTAATCATAACACCGTAACCGCCGTGTCGTCTGAGAAGGGCGCTCTAGCATGAAATCACAGGGTCAGGAGGTGCACAGCGCATATCAGTGGACTCAAACCTGAAATATGAATACCGGAACAGAGCTAATGATTACAGCTGCAAGGAGAAAAGCGAGCGTGTGTACGTGTGTGTGTGTGTGTGTGTGTGGGTGTGCGTGTGTGTGGGCACGTGTGTGTGTGTGCATGTGTGTGTGTGTGCGTGTGTGTGTGTGTGTGTGCGTGTGTGTGTGTGTGTGCATGTGCACGTGTGTGTGTGTGTGTGTGTGTGTGTGTGTGTGTGTGTGTGCACGTGTTTGTGTGTGTGTGTGTGTGTGTGTGTGTGTGTGTGGATGTGTGTGTGTGTGTGTGCGTGTGCGCGTATGTGTGTATGTGCGTGTGCGTGGGCATGTGTGCGTGTGCATGTGTATGTGTGTGAGAGGGGTGACCAAGTACAAGTAATGTTCTGCATTACAATCAATACTGGACCCTGATTGGTGCGTAAGTTGTTGAAAATATTTAATGTCTCTCTTCTCCATCGCCTGGTGAAAATTCACCCTTTTTTCTGGATGATGGGATGCTCAGGCAGAACTCCCCTATCAGACCCATCCCATCTCTGCACAGACCCATCCCATCTCTGCACAGACCCATCCCATCTCTGCGGCCAATGAGATTTCAGCATCACAGGGCCGTGCAGCAGGGCATTCTGGGAGAGCGGGTATGACAGCTTGGCGCTAACGTGACGCGCCGTCTTACTGCAGGGGTCCTGGGGCTCAGTGAGCATGCTCCACGCTCACGACGCAAGCCGCGTCTGCTCAGAACAGGAGCGCAATACAGCAACAAACCAGAACGCACGCCTCTCCCCCGTTTGTTTAAAAGAGAGAGAGAGAAAAAGAGGGAAACGCGCGAGAGATCCGCACTACAGCTGAACAAAAATAAGTAAAAAAAGACGGCAGCAACGTTCGCCCTCATGCTGAGCGCTCGCTTACCGGCATTTTCAGGAACAGAAAATGTCAGGCAAAAAAAAAAAAAGAAAAAAAAAAACCAAAACAAAAAAAAATAACTGGGACAGGCTTCAAACTCAGCGCTTGTGTCTGGCCGGTCCGTGTGCACATGAGGGGGTGTGTGTGTGCGTGTGTGTGTGCGTGAGACGGAGAGTGTGCGAAAATTCGGCTCATTTTACAGACTCACGCCCCAGGGCCGAATTCATCACCCGTCTCCTGGGCTGCTATCTGCACAGCGCCTTTTTTTAATTGGCTTAAATTTGGTGTTGTCAGTCCGGGGGAAAGCACCACGGTGCAGAGGGGATGGAGACATCAGATCAGCCGAGATGGAGAGAAGAGGCCCAGCGTGAAAGCTGTCAGAAGATCCCCCCCCCGGCCCCCCCCCCTCCAACCGTCCTTCCATCAGAGTCCACTCTTAATTGGGGAGGGTACAGAAATCAGCAATTAAAATATTTAGCCGGAATTTTTACAAATTAACGAGGGAGATCCTGCAGCCCATCTCAAATGAGTCTTGGGCTGGTTTTTGGAGACGGCCCTTTGGGGGGGGGGGGGGGGGTGGAGACCGCGCCTACGCTCGCGGCCCGCGCGTCCACGACACACCCAGCGGTCTCCGTTGCCGCAGCGACGAGGGCGGAGCTAAGGAGCGGCGAGGACAGAGCCGTGCGTCTCCTCGCTGTCTGAAACGCACAGCGCACATAAACCTGTCGCAAGCGCGTCTGCCACGCGTTACTCAAAACTCTCCATCCAGCCAGCGCACCTCAGAATACTGGCCAGCGAAAACGTTCCCAGGGAGACTCCCTGGTGGCCAACTTTTTGCCAATTGAACATCGAGACGTTCGGCTAATCCTATTTTCTGTACAACCGCGTTCGCGTTATTGTACGAATCCTGCAGTGTGGCACATGCTGGAGAATAAAATCCATAAGCACTCCGTTTCACAGCTAGCTCCAGCTAGTCTGCATAGCGGTAGTGTGTGTTCAGTGTGGCGCTATTTCTTTCCTGCTGGCATAAAATGCGTTGTTGAAATCTGTCTGGTGCAATTCCACTTCGTATTTCCACACGTCGTGAACCTTACAACCTTATCTTGGAACACTCTGAAATCTGTCATTTCATGTGGATGCAAATGATGTAAAGGCCAGGGACAGATGACAGATTCATATTTTATGGCTGTTTTTTTTATAATTATAACTATTTTCTCTTTTTAATAACCTGCTTATGACTCCAGATTGTTGGCTGGGTATTTTTTTGGGGACGTGGCTGGACCAGCCGTTTATAGAAGCCAACAAAGGATAGGGTTCAGAGTTTGAAATAGGGTTTAAGATTATATTGATCACTATAAAGAGTTACTTTTTAAGATTATAGTGAGTTTAAGATTAAGATTATAGTGACCAGTACAAAGGTTACTGTTTAAGATTATAGTGGGTTATAGACTACAGTGAACCCTATAAGGGATCACTTCAAGACTGTAGATGGTTTAGGATTATAAGAGTTATAGGGGGCCCCTTATAGGAGTCACTGTAATCTTAATCCATTATAATCTTAAACAGAGATCACTTATAGGGTTAATATAATTAATAAGATTGTAAGGGAATTATGTTTACAGTGAACCCTATAAGATCTGTTACCCTATAAGTTTACGCTTTTGTGTTGGGGTACCCCTGGTTCCAACAGTTCCTGTTCAGAGTTTAAGAGTACATGTTGGGGGAGTGGACACTTGAGTTTAGGGTTTAGGATGGGGCAAGCCATGGTACCAGCAGGACCAGTTTAGAGTTGGGTTTAAGCTTGGGTTAGACTTGGGTTTAAGATGACTATTTGGGGCGTACTGAGTTTAAGGTCTTGCCCAAAGCACGCCGGGATAGGGTCCAGCACCCTCCACGACCCTGCCCAGGATAAGCGGGTATAGATAATGGATGGATGGATGAGTTTAAGGTTTAGAATGGAGTACTATAGTACCAGGATGGACTGGGAGCAGGGTTCAGGGTTCAGGACGAACTCGGAGCAGGGTTCAGGGTTCAGGGTTCAGGGTTCAGGAAGGACTGGGAGCAGGGTTCAGGGTTCAGGGTTCAGGATGGACTGGGAGCAGGGTTCAGGGTTCAGGGTTCAGGGTTCAGGACGGCAGCTGGGGACACGGTTTGGGACGGTACTCACTATTCTGACCAGCCATCGCAGGGTGGAGGCGGAGGTGGAGTAGTGGGAGTTGTAGTGGCACGGGGGCGTCTGGTCCTCCTCCCACGTCTCGTAGCGTTCCGCGTAGAACACGGCGCGCTTGGGGTTCAGGGCTCCGATTGGCTGACGGGGGGGGGACAAAAAAAACAACACAAAAACAAAGGGTTAAGAAACGGAGTGATGCCGTTTTCCTCTAATGGACCTGGAAAAAAGTTCAAACGCTTTCTTAAAATCGGCACTGGAAAATGTCCAGGTGTCACACTCGCTTCAACGCTCCGTCCTGATTTCATACGACTTACTTCTGCAAGCCAAACACCACACAAACAGATTTAGTTGCTATGGCCCGATTCTCTGGGGTCAATCGCACAGCACCATTCACTGGGGTCCAGCACTTGCGTAATTGCGTAAAGAATATGGCAATCATGTTTGCTAATTTTAACAGTTTATTTCTCAGAATAACTCACTACAGTTGTAACCAGACCTTGCTTTACACAGAAAGACTCATCAAACAGACCATGGCACAAATACAGATATTACTTTAAAGAAAAAAAAAAACTTATGGGGGGATTTTAGGGAAATTATAATACACTTCTAAAAACATAGTTAATTATGGGATTACTTGAAGGAGCATTGTCATGATGCGGCAGGTCACAGCTAAAAACAGAACCCAGACCTGAAATGTGTGGAAGTCCAGAACTTCAAAAGAACAGTGGCCTTTATTAATGTTCTTTTTGCATGTCACTACGATGCAGTTATTTTTATTCTTAATAAGTAGGTATTTCTCACTAATTCAAAAAAATTAATGTAAAGGTAAAAAATTAAAGACAAAATGTCTCCTGATGTATCATTTTCCAAAAAATCCAGGAAATAGCTCATTAAAACTTAGGAATTAAATGAATGTTTGGCTAAAATACCCTTTTACTGAGTCTTCTTTGTTGCTATTCAGCTTATTGACCTTTTGAATTAATTTCGAGTTCTATTCATGCATTTTAATTAGCTAAAAAGATATGAGTATACTGCATCTGTGATCAAACTGAATGTGTCCATCACTGAAACATTAGAAACGAATACATGCTATATCAAATATTGTTCATGTGTTAATGGTAAAGAAAACAACACTTGCGGTGGCAATAGAGGGGGTTCGTTCAATCAAAGCATCGGAAAACTGCTTAGAAAAAAAAAGGGCACAGGTGCATCCCCTACGTTTAAATACGGGGGGGTTCTAGTGCATTTCCCACTGCGCTACGGCAACGCATGTCCATCAGACAAGAGAACCCGCACACGCACAGGCCTGCAGCAGCAGCCTCTCTGTGGTCTGGGGTCTGCAGAACCCCAAACGCTGGGTAGGGGAGGGGTGGTGCACGGTGCGGCTGGTGTAAACTGCGTCCCGTGTAATCACTGTCAGCGTTTGACGCTGAGACTCCGCAGATCCGCCACTGAGAGCAGACCGCCATTAATAAGTGCAGCGTCGAGCGGCCGACGCAGACTCCGGGCTTCGCTCTGGGATTTGTCTGTCAGGCCCCGTTATTTTCACCGCACCCCTAAAAAACTTTTAGCGCTGCAGCAGCGTGCCTTACTGCCGTGTTTATGGGGGCGAACGGGGAGGGTGCGGGGGTGGGGGGGGGTGGGGAGGGTGCGGGGTGGGGGGGGGACAGGGGGGCGGACGGCGTGACGGGACGGCTCCTTTAGAATGTCGAGGGTAATCCTCCAGGATTAACCCCGCCTGACCCGGTACACACCCGGGCGCGCCCGCGTCCCAAACACAGCGTCAAACGCGCCCCGGCCTCCATCCACACTAAAGCCCTACATGAGGCTTCTGTACGGTACACTGTACCACCAGTAAAGAGCATGCGTTTGCCTTTAGCATGACACTACCACATACACACACACACACGGGCACGCACACACACACACACACACACACACACACTCACATGCACAGATAAACACACATGCACACACACATACACGCACACACACACACACACACACACACACACACGCACACATAAACACACGCACATGCACAGATAAACACACATATACACACACAGACACACACAGACACACACAGACACACACACACGCACAAGCACACGCACACACACACAGATAAACACAGACACACACACACACACACACACACACACACACACACATAAACACACACACACGCACAAGCACACACACACACCACACACACCGCACACACTTTCAGCAGAGATACAGGTTCTCACCCCACATCCAGTCTAGACCATGCCACAGTCAACTCTTACAGACTGCGGAACATTCTGGTATTCTATACTAATCACGCATAGAAGACATAAAATCCATGAGTGCTCTGTCCGAAAGATGAATGGTTAAGACCATTTACATTTCACGTTTACAGTTTAGCCATATATCAGATGTACTTCCAGAGCGACTTACACAACTTACATTCTTTACATACAATCCATTTACACAGATGCATATTTATTGAAGCAGTTTAGGCTAAGTACCTCGCTCAAGGAAAATTACAACTCGCAACTTCAGAGTTACAAGCCCAGGCCCCTAACTGTTACGCTACACCGCAGCTACACGTCTTGCGATAGCAAGATATACTGCAAATGGCAAGTGGAAACACACAGCATTTCAAATATCTTCCAGACAACGGCCTGTATTCAAACAAAATCTGTCCTTAATTTTGACTTATAGGTGAAGTTTCTTCACAAACTGCTTGAAAAACAAACCTCGCTTTTGCCCATTAGGCCCAAAGATAAGGACAGATGTTCATTGAATCCCGGCCACTGTGTTCTTATCTATGTTATCTGCGGTCTGGTATTCAATCCTGTCCAAGCCATTAGCGACTGTGGCTAACAGCTCCAGAGCGGAGAGCCTGACTGGCGGCATTGCTGCTCAGGGACGTCACACACCACAGGCCACAGGTCAGACCGATGCATTCACATGCATATTTAACTAGACAGGCTAGCACGCCTGCATGCCGTTTTGTTTTTGGCATTTTGACTGCGTTTAACGTCACCCAGCTAGCTAACGGCACCTGAGTTGACACAGCGAGTGTAACATTAGCTAATGAAGGCTTGTGGCACGTAAAAATAGGCACCAAAATCGCGATTTAGCCCGATAGGTTACCGGGGTCATGTGGGAACTGGTGCCATAGCGGTTTCCACACTCACCCTAGCGTTACCCTAGCTTGCAGACTGCTAACAAACAGCGGCTAAAGCCCTTTGGAAAAAAAAGGCCGTCCTATTTTTCTGCCTGCCAAAATTGATAGAGGAGTCTGCAGCAATGAGACTGGGCTCCACAAATCGGGCACTCTTAACTGGGAAAGTGAAATAAAACAGGGAAGTAAAAATTGGTTTAAAAAAAAAAAAAGAAAGGAAGGAAGTAAACGAAGGGGAGAAACTGAGGCAGTTTGCGCAGAAATGACTCTGCTGTTGGAATCGTGCGCCTTGAGTGTTCTGGCCTTTTGCGGCCGGCCGTATTGGACCATTGATTTGTGAACCCCTTTCTCCTTCCTCTCATTTTCAATTAAATACATTAGAGAGCCGGGCCCTCCGGCCGGGCCCTCACCCCCCGGTGGCCGCTGCACTTTCAGCTGTTGTTTAAGTCATTGTAATTGCTTCTTTAAAAACACATTTAGTAGCGGATAGATTGCCCTCCCCCATCTTTTCAATCACCCAATCCAATAAGTAAGCCTTGGAGGTGCATCGGCAGTCAATATTAATATACTCAGAGCAGATGAAGTCACGGGTGCGGTGTGTAGTGGGGGTGTGGGCGGGGAGGAGGGGGGGGGGCGGAAGAATGATGTAATCGACAGCAGCCAGAGAATGTTCTGCTGATGCGATGAGCCCAAACGTGACCGCAAGATGGCCGTGTCTAGCATGCCACCAATAGAGCCATGGGAAATCTCTCACACACACACACACACACACACAAAACACACACACTCACTCACACACACACACAAAACACACACACAAGCACACACACACACACAAAACACACACACTCACACACACACACACACATACACACATACACACACACACATACACACATACACACATACAAAACACACAGACGCAGGCACACACGCACACACGCACACACACACACACATGTCGCGGCCATAGCAGCCACACAGAGACCGACGTCTCTCCATAATTAGAGATTATCGGAGAAGTTAAAATAACCGTGTTATTGCATTATTACAGGCAGCTCCGAGCCCCTTTTTCCATACGACACGCCGACCGCTACGGTCATGACCGCTACGGTCACAGGGCCTTCCAGGAGGCCCTCGGTCTGAAAAATGGGAACGCTTTCAGTGAGGTTAATGCCGCCAAATTAAAAACTGCTGTCTTTTTGCAGATGAAGGCCTGAAATAAAATCCACCCCCCAACACCTCCCACCTCACCCCACAACCCCACCCTGCTCTCCCCTTTACTCCAGTGCTTAGGAAGCTGCAGGGTCTCAGGCCTGAGCTTGCAGAGCCTCCACGAGTCTCCCTGAACAGACTCAGCAGACTGAGAGCTGAAGGGCTAGGGAATAGTCAAGAGCCCTCTGCATTTCTCCGCAGATGGAGAGAGGGAGATAATAATAATAGGCTGTCGTGTGAAGCACAGGTTTTGCCCTGGCTGTAGGCCACAAGAAATTCTCAAAAACCGTTAAAAAAATAAATTAAAATAAAAATTCTGCGGGTGGAACAGAGCCAGGCTCAGTTCACGCGGGTCTTTCCGGCTAAGTAACGGAAAACTCAGCTCAGGTGATCATTGCATTTTGCAAATAACTCAGGTATTCAGCATCCTGAACGAAGGGCAAAACAAAAGAGGACCAGTTGGCCAGCAGGGACAAAGACAAGGCTCACGTCCTCTAGCCCTCATATTACACAAATCGATATCCATAATCACACAACGGACAAACGATAAGACACAAACCACAGCCCACTGAGCATTACTCCAGACTGCAAACGGCAGTCCTGATTGGTGCTCTCCCGTTCCTCATGTTTCTCTCTCCGGCAGAAACAGTTTACCAGACACGGCAAAGAGACGCTTCTGAGCACCAGCTAATCAGACTTTAACTGACATTAACTGTGAATGAAATCATCCATGTTTTTTCACCGGGAAGAGGAGACGTGAAGCCAAAAGGTGCGTGAAAACAACATAACACAGAGTTATATATATATAAGGGTGAGGCACGGCAGATCAGCTTGCTGAGACGAGTAAAGAACAATAACAAAAATGTAATAATAAGAGGACAAGGCAGCTTTCTTTTGCAGTTATTGCTTCTGTACAGATGACAATGATGTCCCATATTTACTGACAGCAGGTTTCACAGAATTATACTTTTTAACCAAGGGGGGTGGGGGGTGGGGGTGGGGGGGAACCCCAGTGGGGAGAGATTTCAGAAGGGGAAACCACAAAAACAAGACATGTTGCTCCATTTCCAATGGAGAACAAGACGGAAAATGCACAAATATCAAAAAATAAGGTGAAAGGCCCGGCCCTCGGGACCGCAAAGGCTCATGGGAAGGCGACCGTGAGCGGAATCCTCCAGTAGCCTCTGTCAGACCTGTTTACATTCAGCCGGGAACACCCCGCCGATCTGGCATCCCTCACATCCTTCCCCCACGAAATCCCTTCAGAGGGGGGGGTTCAGAGAGTATTTCAGAGCCCTCCCCTGATCAGAATGGAAGACCATGAGGAGACAGAAGCGTAAAAGGGTTGAAAATTCTCACCATTGCCAAAATAAAATAAAATAAAATTCCCTTCTCTCACCACCGACATATCACGCAACTTATCAAACGCTCCTCTTAACAACAGAGACGCGAAGGGAATTATAGCATTCCCAATTAGCTCGTTAGCAGCGAAATTAACAGGGCCCAGTGGTGTTTTTGCACTTAAGTACCCACAAAGAGCCTCCGACGCTAGCCATTAGCGCCGCGGAGCCGCGGCTGAGGAGGGCTGATGAGCCGCGGCCAGCGCTGGCATCCCCCGGACTTCGCCTCCGGTTTCGTTTCATTAGCGGCGCCCTCGTTCCCCCCGCCTCGATCCGGGACGGACCGTAACAACCAATCTGCCGTAATAACCGATCCGGACACTCCGGAGTTCACCGGCACGGGAGCTGGAGCTGGCAGAATTACACCTGACCCCCCCCCCCCCACCCCCCACCCCCCCCCTTTAAAAGCGCAGCCCGGCAAACAAAACAAAACGAAACGAGCGCGGACAGGGCCCGCCCGTCTGAATCGCCCTCGCGTCAGCCTTCCACCGAAGACAAATCACTCCCATCATGAATAATTAGGGCAAGCGCTCCGGCCCGGACAGCGTTGCTGATCAATTTATTTATTTATTTCTCTCAGAAACGCTCGGTTAGAATAACAAATGCACCGCAAACACACGCTTGTGTGTGTGTGTGTGTGTGTGTGTATGTGGGAGGGGTGGGGGAGAAAGGAAAATGGCTTTTTTTTTTCGTTCTTCTCGTTTTGTGATATCAGCGCTGCCTCTCTCTGAAACGAGCACGCCGCATTTTTTTTTTTTTCTGAGGAAATGACATCACGGCGAAGCGCCGTCAGGAAAGGGGTCATGCCTGCGTTCGCCCGCCTCGTCGGGGGGGGGGGGGGAGGAGACGAGCTGAGCGCCGCTTCGATCCAACGCGACAACGCTCTCGAGCCGAAACAAAAGCTCCCGCGCTCCCGACCAGCCTCGCCGAGAGGGGGGGGGGGGGGGGGGGGGAGACACAGCTTTCAGAACGGCACAGAAACGAGAGCTCGTTTTTAGCAGCCGGTCCCTGTCTGCGTTACCCAGGGTGCATCTCTCTGAAGTGCGCGGTCCTCCGTGGACGCGAGCGTGTACCGCGTGTGACAGCGGGGAGGACGAGAGGCGGCCATATTAAAAAGGAGCGAGGCGGAGAGGAGGAGAATCAGCATCTCGCGTTCGTCTCATCTGAAACAAACTGCGACTGTACGTTTTTTTTGTTTTTTTTTTAGTTTTTACGCAAGAAAATCTCAAGGTATGGCCGTGTTAAAAATGAAACTGACAAGATGTTTTCCCTTCCCTTCATTTTCTGTTTACTGCTGTTTGTTATTCCTGGCTACCAACAATAACAAAAAAGAAGTAACAGAACCTTGGTCCTATGCTACACCTAGGGCAGTCATTTGTAAGGATTCACAAGCACCACAAATGGATTTTTAAAGAAACCACTGCAGTAAGAATTTGCATCTTCCTTTTGTACCACAGCATCACAGCATTGGTACAGTGCAGTTTGTTTGCCAGGTTCTGATAATTGCTACTGCATACTTCTTCCTGCCTGCTGTCTGTTTACCTCCACCGGAGATGTTTAGACAGAGAACGCGCATTAGTTCCAGTCGAAGACTCACAAAATATCGCTGAGGTAAACACAGTCCTGAAAACACAGCAGGCGGGGTTACAACTGGGCGTGCCCAGAACGGAGCGAGCGCTAACGTGCTAACGTGCTGCGTTCATTTACACGTTCGCCAATTAAAAAGCTGCCGTGGAGACATCTTCCTCTCTCTTCTCGTCTTCGTCTTCTTCTTCTTCTTGTTTTTCCTCCTGACAAGCCAGTTGCCAATGAAGTGAAGGGGAAATAATCTTTAAAAAAGTACAAACACGTCTAATGAGACAGAGGGTTGACGTGGGAAGGGCCCCTGTCACCCAATAACGCGCTGTTTCCCCCCTGGCGGTGACGGCTCCAGTTTTTTGGCGGTTGCTCATCCCGCCGTACGGAGGGCTCGGTCGGACAGGATTCTGCAGGTGCGTAGGCGTGCGAAGGTACGGCATTAAGACTCATATCTGCCACACAGTCCAGTGACTTCAGATAATGGCGATGATGACAAGGGACCTGCAGGCAATTCCTGCGGCGGCTCTGATTGGCAGCTGCTTCCTGCTCAGCGGTCACCTGACCTGCTCACGCAGCCTAATGGTATTCCACAGCTCCACTGGCCTGGGGAACTCACGCGGGGCCTGTGTGAGCATGGGAGAGTCTGCAGAATGAGAGCTCCACCGCACCTTTCTGCGAGAGACTGCTGAATAACTCACACGCAAGCACACACACACGCACGCAAGCACACACACACACACACACACACGCACACGCAAGCACATACACACACACACGCACACGCAAGCACACACACACACACACACGCAAGCACACACACACACACACACACACACACACACACACGCACACGCAAGCACACACACACACACACGCACACGCAAGCACACACACACACACGCAAGCGCACACACACGCACGCACGGACGCATGCACACATGCACATACACACACACACGCACACGCAAGCACACACACACACGCACACGCAAGCACACACACACACACACACGCAAGCACACACACACACGCACACGCAAGCACACACACACGCACGCACACACACACACACACACACGCAAGCACACACACACACGCACACGCAAGCACACACACACACACACGCACACGCAAGCACACACACACGCACACGCAACACACACACACACACACACACGCAAGCACACACACACACACACACACGCAAGCACACACACACACGCACACGCAAGCACACACACACACGCACGCATGCACACACACACACACACGCAAGTACACACACACACACACACACACGCACACGCAAGCACACACACACACGCACACACAAGCACACACACACACACACGCACATGCAAGCACACACACACACACACGCACGCATGCATGCACACACACACGCACGCACGGACGCATGCAGACATGCACACACACACACACACATGCACGCATGCACACACACACACGCACACGCAAGCACACACACACACACGCACACACACACGCACACGCAAGCACACACACACACACACGCACACGCAAGCACACACACACACGCACACGCAAGCACACACACACACACACACGCACACGCAAGCACACACACACACGCACACGCAAGCACACACACACACGCACACGCAAGCACACACACACACACACGCACACGCAAGCACACACACACGCACAGGCAAGCGCACACACACACGCACGCACAGACGCATGCACACATGCACATACACACACGCACGCACGCAAGTACACACACACGCATGCACACACACGCATGCACGCACGCACGTACACACACCTCTCTGACACTCATTCCATGAAAAGCATGAAAATGCAGATTAACTGATACACAAACACAAACATACAGAAGCAAACACTCAGAGTCAATGAAAGCAAGCTCATCTATATATGTATGACATATAAACACATACACACACACACACGAACACGCACACAGACACACACAGACTAGAGCACACACACACACAAATACATGCCTGCATGCACACATGCGCACACACACGCACACTCACATACACGCAAACACACGCACTCACACACACACACACACGCACACACTGAAATGTGTGGTACAGTACATAACGGAACAAAAGAGCAGCCTGCCAGTACAGGGGCACAGGGGGCAGAGCACCCAACCCAAACCACCCCCCCCCCTCCTCCTCCCCCCCCTCCACCTCCACTCCCACCCCCCCACCCCGCTCTGCTAGCTTTGAACTTTCAGAATCACAGCCCTGGGGGGTTCCAAGGACAACTGTCAGGAGACGGGGGCTTGTGAACTCATGCTAATGACTGCGGCTGGGCACTGTAAACAGCCTGGGAGGATGTCAGCGGAATACATTACAATACATAACTGTCTCTACAGGGCCAGAGGACCAACCCCTCACCTCCATCCACCTGCAGTCCTGCGCACAGACAGCGGGGAACAAAGAGCCAGAGTGTGTGTGTGTGTGTGTGAGAGAGAGAGTGTGAGTGTGTGTGTGTGTGTGTGTGTGTGTGTGTGTGTGAGAGAGAGAGAGAGAGAGAGAGAGAGAGAGAGATAGAGACAGTGTGTGTGTGTGTGTGTGTGTGTATGAGAGAGAGAGATTGTGTGTGTCTGTGTGTGTGTTCATGTGCGCATGTCTGAATGTGTGTGTGTGTGTGTGTGTGAGAGAGAGAGAGAGATTGTGTGCGAGTGTGTGTCTGCGTGTGTGTGATTACCCAACTGCTGGAAGCATGACAGCTTACACAGCAATACACCCCAGAATCAGACATGCTTCACATGACACAGGCGCAACAATGCGAGGGTTAGCCTACTGGTGCCCAGGCTGTACCACCTCAGAACAGCTGGACTGAGATCCTTCAGATCCTGGCTATGCCGCTCACCTCTCATCTGAGACCAGAAATGCTGAAATAACGGCTACTTCTGAAAGCAAACCAAAAACACCCGTCTTCAATTTAACTTTTTTTGTAACTGACTGATCAGCACTGTACTGCATTTTGTACCTGGGACACCCAAGTGTGAAGAGCATTACATGAAAATAAAACGAAGTGATTAATTGACAGACTGACTGACTGACTGACTGACGACAGACTTACTGACTGAATGCTTGGGTTTTCCACTGTAGTGTTCCTCCTTGTGAGTTATTAGTATTAGGAATAAAGGAACAGTCTTAGATAGATAGATCTTTCTTCTCTTGTTGCAGGAAACTGAGGACAGAGAGGAACAACCCCCCGACCACCTCACCCCTGCCCACCCCTGCCCACCCCCGCCCACCCCCGCCCGTCTCCTCCACCCACAGCAGGGGGCACAGCCCACAGCCAACGGCAGACCGGAGGCGCACAGCGGCCAGCTTCAGAGGAAGTGCCAGTCCGGCTGTCAGGGGCATGTGGTGAATGAGCACAGCGGGCTAGCAGGGCCCGCTCAGCCCTACAGGCAGGGAGTCTGACTGTCTCACACTCACACACACACACTCACACACACACTCATACTAACACACACACACACACACTCATACTAACACACACACACTCACACACACACACACACTCATACTAGCACACACACACGCACATACACACACACTCACACACTCATACTAACACACACACACACACACACACACACACTCATACTAACACACACACACACACACACACACACACACACACACTCATACTAACACACACACATGCACATACACACACACTCACGCACACACACACACACTCACACACACACACACTCACACTCATGCACACACACACACACACACACACTCACACACACACACACTCAACATACTCACACACACACACACACACACACACACACACACTCACTCATACTAACACACACACACACACACACACACACTCATACTAACACACACACACACTCACACACACACACACACACACTCATACTAACACACTCATACTAACACACACACACACGCACACACACACACACACACTCATACTAACACACACACACACATACACGCACTCATACACTCACACACTCACACACACTCATACTAACACACACACACTCACACACACACACACACACATACACACACTCATACTAACACACACACACACACACACACATACACGCACTCATACACTCACACACTCACACACACTCATACTAACACACACACACACACTCACACACACACACACACACACTCATACTAACACACACACACTCACACACACACACACACTCATACTAACACACACACACACACACATACACGCACTCATACTAGCACACACACACACACACTCATACTAACACACACACACGCACATACACACACTCACACACACACACACACACACATACACACACTCACACACTCATACTAGCACACACACACACACACACTCATACTAGCACACACACACACACTCATACTAACACACACACACACACACACACATACACGCACTCATACACACACACACACACACACACACTCATACTAACACACACACACACGCACATACACACACTCACACACACACACACACACACACACGCACATAGACACATGCAGACACACACACACGCACACAGACACATGCACACACATACACACACATGCACACAGACACACACACACCCGCAGTGATCTCTCTCTCAGTCATCATCTCCTCAGTCGATTTCCGGAGTGTGAACAGCAGAAGCTCTTCGCCGTATGAACCGCTTGACTGCCTTTACTCCTGATTCCACGTGGCTCTGATCAGCACTTTGAGAGAGAGACCGGAGTTCGTCTTCCTGTCATTTTGTTGCTTTTCCTTCGATTTCTCTCCTTTTCAAATATTGATCCCATCGGGGAATTCTCCTCTGTCACTCTTCCCATCTATCAGGAAGCTGGATGAAGAGCTCGCGTTTCAGCGGGGCCAAAAGTGGAAAGTGATAAATCTGTTTGTGAAACGGGACAGCTTCACAGAGCAAGGGGCCGGTGTGGAGAGACAGATGGAGAGAGAGAGAGAGAGACAAAGAGAAGGAGAGAACGAACCAGATAGAAAGAGACAGGCAGGGACCCGAAAGGAGAACAGAGAAAATCCAAGAGAGAGAGAGAGAGAGAGAAGAGAGGAAGATAGAGAGATGCAGAGAGGAGAAAAAAGATGGACAAAGAGATAGAGAGCATGAGAGACAGTGAGAGAGAGAGAAAAAAACAGGGCTCAGACAGGAATGCGATTGCTTTCAGGTCAGTGAATCTGAGCCGCAGAGGAGAGAGAGAGATGAAGAGAGAGAGAGAGAGAGCGAGAGCGAGAGAGAAAAAAAGGGCCAGAACACAGCGGAGGGATGAGGTAGGCCGGGGTCACCATACTGAGCAAAAATCTCCCAGCATTACCTGCGTACCTCCTAATTCATTAGCAAATTTTTAAATATATATTTTCTTTACGTATTGTGTCTTTAAATAGAAGGAGTCCCGGTGCGTATCGGCGGTAGTGCTGAGTCCGGGACGTGACTGGGGCAGCAGGCTCCGCCCCTACATTAGGCACCGGGGAACATCGCGTTTTAATGGCCATGGGATTCCTGCGCTGCTGAATTTATTACCCCCCCTCCACCCCCTCCCCCGTGCGCTCCCAGTGCCTCCGGCCTATTACGGGGATTAGGGGGGGTAATGCAGAGAAAATTCCGATTTGACTAACACTCACACACAGACACCGGGAGGAATTATGGGTCATTTTAAGGTCCGCGTGCCGAGGGCCATTGATTTAAAAAAAAAAAGAAAAAGAAAAAAGAGAGCGCTGTTTGACTTTGAATCGGGTCGTCCCGCACCGGTGTGAAGGCACGCCCCGGCCCCACCATGTGCGGCACGGTCCTTTTCCGTTTACACGCGACGCATGCCGATGTTCACGCTGTTCAGAGGGAAAGAGCTACGCGGGGCGAACGTAACGCGTAAAACCGCCCGAAACAACGAACGCACGCGGAGCAGGCGAGAAAATGGCCGCCCGTGCGTTCCAGAGAAGCCGTCGCGGCGAAGGCGGAGCCGTGACACGGCGGTCAGTCCCGAAGCCCGGGGCCGGAGGAGTTTTGAGAGAAGCGACGGCAGACTAAAGCCGGGGGGGGGGGGGGGGGGGTGAGCCGAGGGGGTCATGTGACTAAACGCTACACGCCGCGAGCGAGCGAGCGGTTTGGGGGTCTGGGCCGAATTTTTTCGCCCCGGGTTTTTTCGACAGAAGTGCACCGCGCATGATGTCTCCATTACTTCCTCTTTGAATGCGGTGTTACGTTACAGTCTGCTGCTGAATAAGGAAATCGCCAGCCCCCCCCCCAAACCCCCCGCCACCCCCCCGCTGACCGTGCAGGCGCTGACAGATGGGAAGGAGTACCTTTGACAGGTCTCTGAAGTTCCCCGGGAGGGTGAGGTCCAGCTCCTCGGACTCGTAGTTCGTGAGGACCCAGGGAAAGACAGGGTACTGGTTCAGATCGTTATAGGTCCTCCCTGCAGAGAGAGAGAGAGAGGGAGGGAGAGGGAGAGAGAGAGGGAGAGACAGAGGGTTTGTGAGAGGAGGCCTGAGAGTTTGGGTTACCGTGGGGACCCCGAGCACAACAGTCCACCCTTTCAAAGACCTCTCCGCCAGGCTCCTTCTCACAGGTACTTCCTGTTTTCACAGGCTCGCGAGGACTTGGGAAGCAGCCTGACTGGGACCTGATCCAGACACACGTGAGAATTCAGACATGTGCCCATGACAGTGCTTTATATGTGCACACACATACACACACATACATACACACATGCATACAATCACACACACACAAAACACACACACACCAGAAGTGTGGGTTATGAAGAGTTCAGTAGTTGAAACGGTATTTTTGTCCATGGGTATCGTAGTTTTTTTGGCTGCGGTGGTAAATGTAATTACTGAGTGTGGCACGTTAAAGGGACTTAAATTCCTCGGGGGGCCACGCCTTGTGACACAGCGTGCTCCGCGCCCTCCCCGCCACCGCCCGAGCCTGGCTCCCGATTGGCCGGCACGGTGCCGGTAACCATGGTGACTCGCGTAGGTCTGCGCGATGGTGCCCACATGCAGCTGTGCTGAGAGATGCCAGATGTTGGATTTATTCCTTTTGTTTCTCTTTTTCTTTTCTTTTTCCTCCCCTTTTTTGTGAGAGGGAAGATGCTTTTCAGATGGCAGTATCTGTCACTGGAAATACAGCCCACCAAGGGGGGGGGGGCTTGGGGGCGCAAAACCGGGGAGCCTCTTCCAAATACCACATCTCCACAAAAGCCAGCTCACTGCTGTTAGAGCTGGGCGCATCTACACTGGAGTGGGTGTGACGCGTAAATATGTGTAGATAAATAAACTCAGCTAACCCCATGTACGATGCAGAATCTTAATTAACAAAACCAAACAATGACCATACACTAAAATAGTTCTATGTCACACAGAAGGACAGTATGAATGAATTTGAAAAGAAAAACACTGTGTGAGCATTCACCAGTATTAAGCCATCATAAGGACTTTGGTTTTTTAAGTGAAGGTGGACTGTAGTACTGTACACTCCCCCAGGCTGCTGTAAGGTAGCGGACTGTAGTACTGTACACTCCCCCAGGCTGCTGTAAGGTAGGGGACTGTAGTACTGTACACTCCCCCAGGCTGCTGTAAGGTAGCTGACTGTAGTACTGTACACTCCCCCAGGCTGCTGTAAGGTAGCTGACTGTAGTACTGTACACTCCCCCAGGCTGCTGTAAGGTAGCGGACTGTAGTACTGTACACTCCCCCAGGCTGCTGTAAGGTAGCAGACTGTAGTACTGTACACTCCCCCAGGCTGCTGTAAGGTAGCAGACTGTAGTACTGTACACTCCCCCAGGCTGCTGTAAGGTAGCGGACTGTAGTACTGTACACTCCCCCAGGCTGCTGTAAGGTAGCAGACTGTAGTACTGTACACTCCACCAGGCTGCTGTAAGGTAGCGGACTGTAGTACTGAACACTCAGTCAGGCTGCTGTAAGGTAGCGGACTAGCGGACTGTAGTACTGTACACTCCACCAGGCTGCTGTAAGGTAGCAGACTGTAGTACTGTACATTCCCCCAGGCTGCTGTAAGGTAGCGGACTGTAGTACTGTACACTCCCCCAGGCTGCTGTAAGGTAGCGGACTGTAGTACTGTACACTCCCCCAGGCTGCTGTAAGGTAGCAGACTTTAGTACTGCACACTCCCCCAGGCTGCTGTAAGGTAGCGGACTGTAGTACTGCACACCCCATAACAAACCGGTGCCTGCCCGCGGCAGATGGGTTCCCCCTCTGAGTCCGGCTCTGCTCAAGGTTTCTTCCTGTTATCAGTCAGGGAGTGTTTCCTTGCCACTGTTGCCCTAGGCTCACTCTTTGGGGGCCGGTTTCTCTGTAAAGCTGCTTTGTGACAAAGCTCCTTTGTTAAAAGCGCGATACAAATAAAATTGAATCGAATTGAACTGAATACAATCCACCAGGCGGCTGTGAGGTCTCGGGGACCAAAGGGGCGGGGCAGCGGGCGCTTTTTACCACCTCTCCGCCCCTGAGTGAGGGGAGGGCGCGGGGCGTGTCACTCACCCTGGGAGAGGTGAAAGACAAGGCGTGACGGAGGGTGCTTCACCAGAGAGACACAGCTGAGGTGTTTTATTTATACTTTTTTTTTTGGGGGGGGGGGAGGCCCTTCCATCACTCAGACGGGAGACGCACTGCAGCGGGCATTTCCCGAAGCGTTTCTCCCCCCCACCCCAGCGCCGGCCTCCTCTTGCACAAACCTCGCTCTGTTTGTCCCTGTGCGGCACCCTTACTGCCAACACTGCTTAACCTCCAAATCCCCACTGCCCCCCCCCCCAAACCCCGCCCCCTCCCTCCACCCCGACAACACAACTTTTATTTTAGCGAAAAAAATATTCGAGTGGCTGCTTTCAATAAAGCCGAGGGGACTCAGATCCCTCACTCAGACGGGAGGAAGTCGTTATTTCACACGGTGTGTTCTGCCCCTTCCGCCAGGCCCCTCCCACAGACCTGGGAGGCTGCTGACCGCGGGGATAACGGTCATGGGAAATTACACAGCCACAAAGCCCATTTAAATAAGCACATTTACCCAGCCAAACTGTGCTGTTACCAAACATAACAAGGGTGCTTCTCAATAAGCACATTTACCCAGCCGAACTGCGCTGCGTTACCAAACGTAACGGGGGTGCTGATGGAGGCCAAGCGGTTGGAACGTGGCTTGATTCCGCTCCTGGGAGAGCGGTTGGAATGCGGTTATATTATATTCTGCTCCTACCATGGCAGGCTGAACGAGCGCGTGCGTAGCTCTGTTCTTGTAGCCCTGCCAGACGGGGACACGCAACGATTTGACTCTAAGGAAGCAGCGGAGTCTTAGGCATGAGGATCAGGGGGCGGTGGGGGGGGGGGGGGCAGGTTAGGCAGGGGAGGGGGAAACCTCTTCTGTCTCAACACCTTTCACATCAGTAAAAAAGGTCACCCCATAACAGAATCCGTATGTGTTCTCATATGGATACATTATCCGAATGCAGCCCCCAATCCCCACCCACCTCCCCAACCAAATCCCTCTTTTCCCACAAAGATATGCCCCCCAGGCACCTTCTGTCTGATCTCTGGTGTCCCTTCACACCTGCACATTTCGGGGGGTTCTCCTTGGATTTTGGGGAGGTTGTTGTTGTGCATGCAGGGGAAGAGCTGCAGTTTTAACCCGGAGTGTTCTGCTTTACACACAACGCCATTGTGCGTTTGAGTTTTTGGGAGAGCCGCGGCAGGGGCAAAACAATCGCACCCCTCACCCCCCACCCCCTCCCCCCCCCCACTTTCCCCAGAGAACACGTCCCAGGTGAATAATCGAGGGGCCAGCGCAGAGCAAGGGGCTTAATTAAACAGGTTAATAACACAGAGCAGAGAGGGGCGGGGGGTGGGGGGGGGCAGAGGGGTGCGGGGCGGGGGGGTGCGGGGGGGGCGGAGGTGGCACCGGGAG